>NC_092279.1:8644727-8677227 GCF_036320965.1 Panulirus ornatus
TCACCTGTCAGGAAGTTGTCAAAACACAGGATCTCCTGAGTCTTCCCAAATATGTTATTTCCATTTCTTGCAGGTTAGTTTTGACTAACCTTAAAAGGTTCTATTTGTTCACAGTCTAATGCACAGTGATGCAGTGTCTACATCTCCGGCCAGACTTTACAGTTCACATTATCAACATTTCTAGATAGTTTAGGGCGCCAATAGTATCCATAGCCTAACTAGGGCGCCAACAATATCTATAGCCTAGCTAGGGCGCCAATAGTATGTATAGCCTAACTGGGGCGTCAATAGTATCTATAGCCAAACTACGGCGCTAATAATATCGATAGCCTAGCTAGGGCGCCAATAGTATGTATAGCCTTGCTTTGATATAGCAGTGACTCCATCCTATACTCTCCTGCTCTTGTACCTCCTCCATACACATGCTTCACTTGTATTTCATTATGATGGATATGTACGTAGCAGCACCTGTTTACTCTGCTGTGTATATACTCCATCTTCACCAAACCTTCCTCACCGTCTTCCTCATCACCCTGGCGTCCACTATTCTCACTCCCATTCTACTCTGTCTCCCTCCGTGTCACCCACATACTTCTCTCATGGCCTCACCCTTGGCTCTCCCCACCTCCTCCTAACCTCACCAAGACTGAGGGAGGCTGCCGCCCGCCTGCTGACTTCATAAGCAGCTCACACACTATGGGACTGAGGCTCTTCCAGGTCCATCGCTGGATCACTTGAGACTCTTTATGGGAGCTTTTCCAGGCTCGTGTGGGGGCTCTAAATCCTGCAGGGGATACATCGTTGAGCCTTTTGTTTGGTGTAATGGACCTCAGGATTGGGGGAAGGATCAGGAGGAGTTATTGTCTGTCATTCGAGGCATTGGAAAGATGGCTTCAAGTTTAACTAGACTCCAGAACTTATCCTCTCCAGGATAACTAACCGTCACCTGCAGGCTTCCAGAATGATACAGAATTTCGTATAATCCATTTTGTATTCCATCAGTATTTTCCAGGCATTCCTGGAGGTTCCGGTGGGTCTCTTGTTGGATGATGATTATTCTTATGGTTTCACACTGGTTTCTGTCTCTGGAACATTTTCCTTTTCTTTTATTCGAAAATCTACTTTCATGTGCAGCAGCAGCATCAGCTGGGTGTACAGAAAATTCTTATCATGGTAATTTCTTATGTTTGCTGTCATCTTTTCCCCCCCAGCGCCATTTGAGTATCATTCAAGGTATAAAACTTTCGACGTCACTTCCAGGCTCTCCGTCTAGATGTGACTTTCAGGTTTTCCGTCTCGAAGTCATTTCCAGATCCTCCAGTAGAAAATGTGTAGAATATTTCAAAGACATTTTTGCCTTAAGGACGTATCCAGCATGATATGGCCCACCGGGATATATACACCGCTGTTCAAATCAGCTGTGCAGAAGTATAATGTCCAGGAGTAATATAATGTCTGGCGCGGCTTGGTCCAGAGTGGCCTCTCAGAATACCTCCTTCGTTTACCACGGAGCGAAGCGTCCTGGCTGCGGCGAGAGCCTGGGCAAGTACCTGAGGGAGGTTCTCCACGATCCAATTTGCCTTCCGGGCTTCGCTTTTAGCCGCCTCTACGACCCTCAGAGGAACACGCTGGTCTCAGTGCAAACCTACACCAGCATTCTGGCCCCGCTCAGAAATAACGAGGGTTGCAGAGCGTTCGAACAAGGAGGGGGTTGCTGGCCCGTTAATCTACATATATCTACAAATATCTGTGATGGAGACATTAACAAGCACTTGAACCAATTTTTCATTTATATATAATTATCCTGGGGTTATGTACAGTGATTTTTATTTAATATTGGAAGACGTGAATAACAATAATTGTGTAGAATCTAATATGAAATGATTCAAACCACACCGAGCACAATTATCAATAATTCATTCAATCAAGCCATATGACAATGGCGCGACTACTATTCCCGCAAACTTGCCCAGTTTTGCCCTCCCTTATGACGACCTCTCCAGACATTTTTCAGCGCTCCAAGAACCTTTGCCTCCTTCCCTGTCTTATGACTCACTTCCATGATTTCATTCGTTGCCAAGTCCACTACAAGATATCTAAAACGCTTCACTTCCAATTTTTCGCCATTCAAATTCACATCCCAACTAACCCGTCCCTCAACTCTGCTAAACCTATAACTTTGCTCATATTGACAATTACTCTTAACTTCTCCTCTCACACACTCTTCCACACTCATCAGCTTGTGCAGTTTCACACTCGATTCTGCCACCTTACTAGTACTGCGGGAAACGGCGATCAAGTATGAAAGATTATATATATATGTATATATGTATATATATATATATATATATATATATATATATATATATATATATATATATATATATATATTTTTTTTTTTTTTAAACTATTCGCCATTTCCCGCGTTAGCGAGGTAGCGTTAAGAACAGAGGACTGGGCCATTGGGGAATATCTCACCTGGCCCCCTTCTCTGTACCTTCTTTTGGAAAATTAAAAAAAATTGAGAGGGGAGGATATATATATATATATATATATATATATATATATATATATATATATATGATCCAGGGTGTAATTTATCCCTCTCAGCAGAAACGACACCTTCAGGTGTCCTCAACAGGTGTTTAGCTCAGTTAACATGACCGAGGCAGAACGAGGCAGCCACCTTGGGAGCAGCTGATCCAGCCGCCCGGCAGAATAACAGGCCATCACCTGGAGCAGTTCTCGTCCCTGCCCCTGATATACTGCCGACAGCTTGGATCAGCCATGCGTCTCCGTCAGACGTAATAACATCTGACCCAGCCAGCAGCACGATATGAACCGCCTCCTTCTCCGTATATTATCTGGTCAGTGATTACTGACTCTCTCATAACACAGGAGGTGACGGGAAGGTGCCAGGAACAGTCTGCTTGATCTCACCTGACACCCCTTCCCCACACCCCACCACCCCCGACACACACACACACACACACACGCACGCACACACACACACACACACACACACACACACACACACGCATGCACACACACACACACACATATGCTAGAAAAAAAAGGTTGAACATATATAACTATAATCTAGATATAAATCGCTGGGAGAGATGCTCGCGTTGATTATACAGCCAAAAGCAAGAAAACTTTAATTCTTTCTTCACGCGCTCTTCCTTATATATATATATATATATATATATATATATATATATATATATATATATATATATATATATACACACGACGCTCAAAGCCTTGCCCGCTTGGGTTCGAACCCTGGTCGCTGTAGTTTGATTTTATCAACAACAAACAGACAATAGATTTAAGATTACGTCTAACTTGTGCGTACCTTCATTCATTACTTGCAACTTATAAGAAATGCTTCAGCAATAACCTTACTGTGAGACGCAAGAGGATGTTCATGTTATGACTATCCAATATACTGCGTAAAAATGATTTTTTACATTTCTGAAAATCTAAATATAAGAGACATCACATTCTTTATGTTCTGTACTTGATAATCAACTTCGTTTTTAATGAACTTCCCTTACGTGAGAGTGTATAATCATCGCACTGATAGCTTTAATTACAACTAATTACCATGGAACATCAGCGACCAGCCACTTATCACAAAGTAAGGTCAGGTGACAGGAAGAGACCCATGGATTAAGAAGTATATCAATTATGATGAATTACTGGATGAATGTGAGTAATGAAGGGTCAGGTAAGGTCAGGAAGGATATAACTGAGGTATATATGCGAGGTCTGAGGTACAGGAATATAACATTGTGAGAGACTATGTCAGGGACGAGATATGATGGTGACAGATCATGGGAGACGTGGATAGCCAAGTGCATGGTTAAAACAGAAGGTCAGAGGACATACGTAAGACGGTTACCTGAGAGGGAAGGTCAAGACGAGAGCAACATGAATATAGTGGAGATGTAAGGTCAAGGGTCACGGCCAAGTGTAGGATAGTTCGTAAAGATATAAGGTCAGGAGCGGGGTAGTACGTTAGCCTTGTTCACGATGGAAATGTTCGCTTTCAGAAATTTTGTAAGTCCGCGAGAGAGAGAGAGAGAGAGAGAGAGAGAGAGAGAGAGAGAGAGTCTCTACTGTACCGACTACAGTCAGAATATTTCGTTTATTCAGTAATTAGAAACTACTAATTAAGCACTGCATGATAGCAGGGCATTTTTTTGTTAATTAATCTGGTCGGGTAAGTTTCATGGTATTATCCAATTGTTCACACTTTTAATTAAAGTGCGAAGGTAAGTGAGAAAAAAGATATTCCATAACTCAAGCTTCCATACGGTTATGGTTAGCATGAGAGACGAGTGTTACCCTGATGGAAGTCACGAAACACCTCAGCGACAAAGCAACAGAATTTTGCGCAACACAAGAGGGAAAACATCCCGGGCGACAACACTCGCTCTTGTTATTCTCTTCAGTTAAATGGTTGACAACAGAACAAAGTTTAAGTCGGAATATTTTTTCTGTGAGCAGGTGAGGTGATTATCTTCCCATGGCAACTCTCCTTACCTTCTGCCACACTTAAATGTGTCTTGAAGTCAATCGCTCTGGCCAGCCATACACAGCCGTGAGTACAGTACAGTACAGTGGTATATGATGCAAGAGATGCTACAGCACCTCAATACAATGTACACTGCTTCACTACTGCGTTAGTGAGGCTGGCTTGGAGGCCACGATAGCCATAAGGTGAGCCAAAATCATAACATACATGAAGGCGAACACCCGTGTTGAGATGGACCAGTACGTATGCGTGTCCCAGTATATCTCTTAATTTGATATAGAATTTGAAATGACTTCCGCTGGAATGCAATGGAGAAGATTTGTGTACTGAAGTTGGGATGTAGGTATCAGCTGATGAATCACTGAAGTGCGTAAAGTGGAGATTAAGTAAAGCTTTTGTGTGGTGTTTAGTGTTGCCGACCATGAGGCATGAACGGGCCCGCTGGGGGTCAGGACCACACGGGTTCGAATCCTGGGCGGGGTAGTCGGTGTGCATGTATCTGGTCAACACTGTGGAACTGTGAACCAAATCAGTTTTAAGATATACAATAGAGAGGTGATATACGGAGGAAAAGAAACACACATCAAAGATGAGAAGAATAGAAACTGACTACATTAAAGGGAAAAGTATTGACTGGTAGTGTAACCCAAAGATTGTTTGTGGAACTTAGCCAGTAACTATAATTCTCTTCGTTGATCTCTTTTAAGAAGGTGTAGAAACAAGTATAGTTGATGGTGCCCCATCTGGGGGCAGAGAAGAGTAAATAATGCATGTGTTTTGTGGATATAGACTTAAGTTATGCATTTATCGTTTGTATACATACGTATATGGATCTGGACCCGGCTGTCCATCACTATATTGCCCACATACGTCCTTCTCGCTCTTTCACTATCTCTCTGCTTACCAACCAAACTGTTCATACGGTCAATCAATATCTCTCTCTTTGCGCACACACACACACACACACACACACACACACACATATATATATATATATATATATATATATATATATATATTATTTTGCTTTGTCGCTGTCTCCCGCGTTTGCGAGGTAGCGCAAGGAAACAGACGAAAGAAATGGCACAACCCACCCCCATAAACAATGTACACACACACACACGCCCACACACGCAAATATACATACCTATACATCTCAATGTACACATATATATACACACACAGACACATACATATATACCCATGCACACAATTCACACTCTGCCCCTATTCATTCCCATCGCCACCTCGCCACACATGGAATACCATCCCCCTCCCCCCTCATGTGTGCGATGTAGCACTAGGAAAAGACAACAAAGGCCCCATTCGTTCACACAGTCTCTAGCTGTCACGCAATAATGCCCGAAACCACAGCTCCCTTTCCACATCCAGGCCCCACACAACTTTCCATGGTTTACACCAGACGCTTCACATGCCCTGATTCAATCCACTGACAGCACGTCAACCCCGGTATACCACATCGATCCAATTCACTCTATTCCTTGCCCGCCTTTTACCCTCCTGCATGTTCAGGCCCCGATCACTCAAAATCTTTTTCACTCCATCTTTCCACCTCCAATTTGGTGTCCCACTTCTCCTCGTTCCCTCCACCTCCGACACATATATCCTCTTGGTCAATCTTTCCTCACTCATTCTCTCCATGTGCCCAAACCATTTCAAAACACCCTCTTCTGCTCTCTCAACCACGCTCTTTTTATTTCCACACATCTCTCTTACCCTTACGTTACTTACTCGATCAAAC
Organism: Panulirus ornatus; assembly: GCF_036320965.1. NCBI lineage: Eukaryota > Metazoa > Arthropoda > Malacostraca > Decapoda > Palinuridae > Panulirus > Panulirus ornatus. The sequence continues at coordinate 8,651,036 of NC_092279.1, forward strand.
CACCTCACACCACACATTGTCCTCAAACATCTCATTTCCAGCACATCCATCCTCCTGCGCACAACTCTATCCATAGCCCACGCCTCGCAACCATACAACATTGTTGGAACCACTATTCCTTCAGACATAGCCATTTTTGCTTTCGGAGATAATGTTCTCGACTTCCACACATTCTTCAAGGCTCCCAGAATTTTCGCCCCCTCCCCCACCCTATGATCCACTTCCGCTTCCATGGTTCCATCCGCTGCCAGATCCACTCCCAGATATCTAAAACACTTCACTTCCTCCAGTTTTTCTCCATTCAAACTTACCTCCCAATTGACTTGACCCTCAACCCTACTGTACCTAATAACCTTGCTCTTATTCTCATTTACTCTTAACTTTCTTCTTTCACACATTTTACCATATATATATATATATATATATATATATATATATATATATATATAGTGTGTGTGTGGTGTAAGATGGAAGGAGCCGTCTGGGGTGAGGGCGTCCCCCAGCAGAAGTTATATGTGTGAGACGTGACCAGGAGGTCGAGACTTACACATCCACACTTCATGGTTAAGTTTCATGTTGTCCACATCACCGTGAAGATCTTGTTCATACTGGTATATATCACATGAAGGGATATGGACTAGGAAAAGATAACATGATAGATAGATGGGTAGATCGATCGATAATGAAATGTTATATGAACATTTCCTCAATGTTACCAGATGAGCAACTGTTTTTATGTTCGAGTTTGTACCAACATTGGCCGGGAGGGGGGGGGGGGGACTCAGCAGGGAACAGAAACCTGCTGAGATGAGATCACTGAGGAAGATAACACATGACTGAGGCCGGAATATATCAGATAGAGATAGATGCATAGAGAGAGAGAGAGAGAGAGAGAGAGAGAGAGAGAGAGAGAGAGAGAGAGAGAGAGAGAGAGAGAGAGAGAGAGATCTAAGATCAGTGCTGAATATGAGATGCGGTTGGTCGCAGTTATTTGGTAGCTGTAGTGGTGGTGTAGATCAGGGGAGGAGGCCAGTGAAGAATTCAGCTTTTCCACCTAAGTCACACTTTACCTAGCTGTTCATCCATCCTTTAAAAAACAAACAACACAAGACGACAAAAATGCACAAAACGGTCACAACAACAATGATCATCATCGGTGTCATAAGATCAACAAATAGTGGACACCTGTGCAAGGAAGACACGAGACTTTCTGTACCAGTCCGCGTCATCACCCACTTCTTTACACCACCACCACACCTCGCCCACCCACCAACCCTCACTTAGGATCAGAACGCCCGCCCCTTCCTCTCATGTAGATAACTCTTACTTACAAATTTCTCCTCCCCAACAAGCACAACAACGCAAAGTACACTCAAACATTGTTATGATTAAGAATCTCTAAGTAACCGCTACCTCATTTCCCACCCAACTATTAAACGCCATTCCACCAGACGAATAACCATATGAAACTACACTCCTCAGACATGTATGAGCTATACTTTCTCGTCACACTTGGAAAACTATACAGTTCTCTAACATTACAATCATCAACTCAACACATCACGAAACGTGACCCTACTTCTTGTGTCCTAACATGACAGGCGAAGGTCTTCACCAGACCTTCCTCAGTGAAAGACAGGAGTGAATACTGCATTCAGTTATCGAAATCTATTCTGAAAATGTTCATGGGAGAGAAAGATATGACAGAGATATGTCGCCATGTACAGAATGTCCAGTGTACAGATATAGTGTATATATTACGAAAAATAAGAGAGATTTTCAAAGACTTAATGAACAAAGGCGACCTGTTAAAATTGAGAATGACAGAAAGCTGTTATGTTATGAGAGAAGTGCTGTGTTATGTTATGAGAGAAGTGCTATGTTATGTTATGAGAGAAGTGCTGTGTTATGTTATGTGAGAAGTGCTGTGTTATGTTATGAGAGAAGTGCTGTGTTATGTTATGAGAGAATTGCTGTGTTATGTTATGAGACGTGCTGCGTTATGTTATGAGAGAAGTGCTGTGTTATGTTATGAGAGAAGTGCTGTGTTATGTTACAGAATGTGATCACGTCGCTGGAAGCAATAACTGTAAGGTGTTCTCAGATCTAAGGTTTATGTCAAGAGTCGTTGTTTGGTCGAGGCTGATAAACTTATACAAAATTTTAACGTGATGTGGACGGTTCCCTTTCAGTACGATAATTTGTACTAAGGAAATGAGTAAAATTGCCGGGGGAAACAAAGGGAAGAGCCCAACATCTCGTGTGATTTAAGTAATACACATGCAGGTCAGGTCGTATTGAATGGGGGTAACACAACACAACGCTCCCCAGGTTATGTAATAGTCGAATGTAAAGGTTGTATATGGTTGTATATATATATACATCTTACCCTCTCACTGCTTACATATACATGAAAATTAAAGCCCACGCTGTAGTGGTAAACATGTTTCTTCTTTTTCTCAAGCGATCAACTTGAGTGAGGTGCAACAAGTGTATGAGGCTCGTCAGTAACCTGTCAACATACAACTGACGTGTGAACAGATCTAAGGATCATAATGATGCACTACAGCTGAACAGACAAGTTATATACCTACAATATATCTAAATGACTCATCCAGAAATGACTGGCATAAGGGATTATATGCCACATAATGTAATATAGAGAGTCTCAGACTGTGTTACATTCTTTGGGACGCATACAAAGAATATGCTAATTTGACTTCTTTCTCTACTGAGCAATCTGTCTGATCCTTGACCAAGCTTCTCCAATAACTTCCGCAGTTCAGCCTCTCCTCCTCTCTACCGAGATGACCAATTTTTGGTTAACTCTCCACTCACAAAGCTGCTTCTTCTGCCGCCTTATTCTCCTCTGATTCTGATTCCACTGATTCTACATGTAATCCTCCGTCCTCATCTCCTCCCACTGAACTATATAAGCTCCCCTGTGGACGCTCTCACCTCCAGGTGGATGAGGCGTATGGCTCAGATAGCATACCTCCTTGGGCCGTAAGGAAGTGCGCCTTGAGGCAGCTCCGACCTTTGCTCATTTATTGAAGAGGTAAACACGATTGACTAGGGAGAGTGGTGAGTCCACACCGTGTTGGGGATGGGGGAGGAACCTAGGGCTTAGGCAGCTGTTGTTTGCAGATGACACGGCTCTGGTGGCAGACTCGAGTGAGAAACTGCAGAAGCAGGTGTCTGAGTGTGGAAGAGTGAGTGAAAGGAGAAAGTTGAGAATTAATGTGAATAGCAGAAAGATAACAAGAAGTGCAAGGAAAAGAGACAAGTGGGTGGGAGTGTGTGTTCGAATGAAGCGAAGCTGACGGAAATGTGGTATTTAAGACTGTTTAAGCCGGTGAGGTGGTTGTACTATCGTTCATGGATACAATGGAGTATATACAGTCTCCTGGAAGACATTCTTGTGCAAAGGGCTCCATCATTTACCTGCTCCTACGGTGAGTGCAGACAGAAAGCTGCAGAGGCCTCATGAAAACGTTCTGGAGTTGTGCAGTAATAACAGTGTCCGTCTTGATATGGGGACGGGTGCATGTAGACGTTTGTTTCCTAAAGAAAATGTAACAGGAAATCTTAAGTGTTTTATGAATCGGGTTTAGAATTCAACCTAACTTATTGTTTATTTGTGGAACATGGTTTCATCCACATACATCACAAGGCTTCATCATCTTCACATTCATCCACATACATCACAAGGCTTCATCACATTCACATTCATCCACATACATCACAAGGCTTCATCACATTCACATTCATCCACATACATCACAAGGCTTCATCACATTCACATTCATCCACATACATCACAAGGCTTCATCACATTCACATTCATCCACATACATCACAAGGCTTCATCACATCTATCCTTTACTGGTAAATAAGTACTTTTCTTTTAATTGTATCAACTCTCACTGGGGATTCTATTTTCTTTACAGGAGTGATAGACCCAGAAGAAGACAAGAAAACGTGGTGTTGGACGAAGGAAAGTAAAGAAGTGGTGAAAGTAACTTGCAGTGTATTTCGATTTCCTTTTTACTGATGTGGTAATATGACATAGATTAATTAACATCCCTGATCTGTGATGCAGCTCATAAAGACGTGAACTTGTTCATGTTCAGAGTAATATGACCCTTAAACTAATACTAGTGTTAAGAAACATATGTTTCCGTCTGTCTGTCTGTCTGTATGTGCAGGTTGTATTTACAAACTTTTACACGTAAACTGCGGTTGATTCCCCCAGTGTTATGGATGTTTACAGTGAACATAGAATGTTGAATGAAAGAACCTCTCAAATCCTATAAAAAGGTCCTCTAATTTCTATGAACTATTGTATTGTATTTCAGCAATACAGTCGACAGTAATGAACCCAACCATGTCTATTTGTAAACTATGGTACAACACATCAGACTGCTTCACACCGATAGAAACAAATTTATCAAACTAAACAGTTTTGTTCCTCCAGAGATCACCTCAGAACAGTTCTGGTTCGTACAGACGATGAAGATAATTCTCTGTCATTAGGATTACCGTCTTGTCTAAAACTTATACATAATGACTTATCTTTTAGGCACATTACAACTGAACGGAAGTCCACGTTTAGAATAAAGTTAAAGTGACAGTTACGAAAATACTATATTGAAATATACAAATGCTAAGCTGAGATTCTATATGAAAATATACTTAAGTGAATGAGGACGATAAGGATAAGTTGTCTCACATGAAGCAGTGGTTAAGACATTGATACAGAAATATAGATGACAGATTATGTAAACAGGACAACGACAAACAATTGATTTAAGCAGGATGACCCGAGTGTGTGAGATGACCAACACAAAGGATGAAATTGACGAGGTTAAGTCCTGGGACGGTGGGTGTCGCCAGGGGAAGTCCTGGGACGGTGGGTGTCGCCAGGAGAAGTCCTGGGACGGTAGGTGTCGCCAGGGGAAGTCCTGGGACGGTAGGTGTCGCCAGGGGAATGCAGACGCCCAGAGTCTGGCAGTGACCGGGCGGCGATGCTGTGCGGGACATCCTCGGACTGTGACGGAGAGGAAAGTTAGCCCTGGCCAGACGGGATCGGACCACATGGTTTACCACACCCGGGAGAGTTCCGCAGAGTCAGAACTTTCTGGCCACGACCAGAGTGTGTGTGAGGAAGGTGGTGTAAATAACACTAACTTGAGTTCCACATCTGTCAACTTAGGGAGTCGTGGCGGCAACTCAAGTCTCTCTCAGCGAGGGAAAGTTACTCAAGGCTCGGAGGACTCGGCTCTCCTCCACAGTACCAGTGTCGACGAAGCTAACTGGCAGGATGTAGTGTCCTGTGCATACAGACGCTCCTTATCTTCTCCAGGATCCCAGATAAAGGATCCTAAAGATCCTTCATCATGTTGCTACTCCTCACCGACTAAGGAGCACATTCCCAAGTCTATGTGTGTAGGATATCAAGCCCGAAAGTTGGAATATCACACACATGACCTCATGACGCCACCCAAGACCAAGACCGTAGACCAAAGTAGACATACACTACACCAGGAGAGGATCCAGTTCTCTGATGGAAACCTTGCAGTGGAGGATCGTAGAAACCATAGCATTAAAGAACAAATCTTGAGACAATCAGGAGGACCACAGTGTCCTCTCCAGACCATCAGAACCTCTCACCTGTGGTCCTGCGGCAGACCATACCGCCAGGTATGTTGTCTGGACCATAACCCGCCTGAGAGATGCAGTAAGAACCAGCTGTGTGCTGGTCAGCCAGCTGTGGTGTCATCCAGCGTGGGTGGGAGGCAGCTGGTGTGGGCGCTATCGTTGCTGCTGCTGTCGCTGCCCATCATGACCCCGGCTCAAGCAGGTAAGCAAGCAGGGCATGACCTCTGACCCCTGACGTGTGGTCAACACTCGAAGTTTTCAAACACTCTGTTTTCCAGGTATGTTCCCGCCCTCGAGGACGAGGGTACGACCCTCTAGCTCAGCGATATGCCTCCTGCCATGATGACTTGTAGTTTCTCATGATCTTCAAGAATTAAGTCAGGGATCACGTACTCATACCCACCCAGGACTCGTATGGTCAAACTCAGGAGTATAATGCACATCAGGATCCACCAAACATCCTTACGTTCTGTCATTTTCATGTTTTTTTTTTTTCATTCATTCATTTCGTCTCTTTAAATTCTTTCCTTTGTCTTTCGCTCACCATAAACATGACGTTATTTTTCCCTTCTTAACTAAATTTGATTCCTTTTCAGGTTGTATAGTTCGGGTCTCAGGATGTTAGAGATGAGTCAGTGAGTTAGTGAGTCGTTCATTTACTCAGTCCACAAAAGAAGTGTGAGGAGTAATGATCGTCCCACTGGTCACATGTGGTGATTTATGATGACCATGTTAATGTGTCTGGCTGTATCTATTGATTGGATTGGCTCTGATTATACACGTTCATTATGAACCTTCAGTTATTGCTGTTGATTTAATACGTCACAAATTCTCCCGTCTCTTTAAACATAAGAATATTTGATATACCGACGTATGTATGATATTACTGACGCATATATGGTATTACTGACGTATATATAGTATTACTGACGTATATATGGTATTACTGACGTATATATGGTATTACTGACGTATATATGGTATTGCTGACGTATATATAGTATTACTGACGTATCTATGGTATTGCTGACGTATATATGGCATTACTGACGTATATATGGTATTACTGACGTATATATGGTATTACTGACGTGTATATGGTATTGATGACGTATCTTTGGTATTGCTGACGTATATATGGTATTACTGACGTATGTATGGTATTACTGACGTATATATGGTATTACTACGTATCTGTGGCATTTTGAATATTTATCTAATAATTCGTAAACAATGAGCATTCACTTTACTGATGTTCCAAGAATGGAGATAAACTATATCAAATACGAGGGACGAAGTATCATTTCCGGGGTAATTATATAATATTTTATATAATATTCCTATCATTAACTTTCGCAAGGGCAGCCAAACACCAGAGATAATCTCCCAGGTCGGATTAATTACGTATCCTTAATTTTCCCTCGTAAACAAAATGATAAATTTTGATTTCATTATCATAACATTATTAAGACTTACAAGCAAACAGTGTTTACCCACACACCTCTCTGATTATGTCATTCATTACACGAACATCGTCCTCAGACATTTCATAACCAGCACACACAACCTGCACACACAACCTGCACACAACCAGCACACAACCTGCACCCACAACCAGCACACACAACCTGCACCCACAACCAGCACACAACCAGCACACAACCTGCACCCACAACCGGCACCCACAACCTGCACCCACAACCGGCACACACAACCTGCACCCACAACCAGCACACAACCAGCACACACAACCAGCACACACAACCTGCACCCACAACCTGCACACAACCAGCACACACAACCAGCACACACAACCTGCACCCACAACCAGCACACAACCAGCACACAACCTGCACCCACAACCAGCACACACAACCAGCACACACAACCTGCACACAACCTGCACCCACAACCAGCACACACAACCAGCACACACAACCAGCACACACAACCCTCTCTACTGTTTTTTCCCTCGAGCCCCAAGACTCGCATCCATACAACATGCCCTCAGACATCTTTCATCTTTGCCCTAAAAGACACTTAGCCTCTCCATCCAAACTGTCCTTAATGCATCTGGTAACTTATCCCCCTTTTGTTGACTCTATGAATCACTTTAGCCCCCATACATTCATCCGCTGCCACTCCCAGCTACCTCAGTGTTCCATGTCCTCCATGTTCTCCGTCCAATCTTAACCCATCCTCCGCCCCGCTGGCTGTGCTGCGCCTCCCTATCTTATCTTTAGTCACTCCGCCGCCAGCTCCAGGAGTTCTCCCCAGGGTCTGCCATCAGAGCCACGTCGTCTGCAAGCACCAGTTGAATTATCTCCCACACTCCCCCTCCACCCCAGGCGGACCGTGGACTCGTCCTCCTTCCTAAGAACCTCGCACTAACGTTCTCCCGCACCCCTTCCATCAACAGATTAAACAGCCATGGTGGCGTCACACGTCAAGGAACTTCTCAAGCTCCTCCCTTGTCACCCCCACACATGGTGTACTCTCCCGCTCAAAGTACCTCCCCAACGGCTCGTTGTTTCTCCTCCCGTCCGCCAGCCATGTATGCTACATGCGATACACTCTACTTCCTCAGTTCCTCAGAGCAATTACCTGGTCCTCTCTCTCTCTCTCTCTCTCTCTCTCTCTCTCTCTCTCTCTCTTTATATATATATATATATATATATATATATATATATATATATATATATATATATATATATATATATATATATATATATATATATATATATATATATATATATATGTGTGTGTGAGTGTGTTATCCCTGGGGATAGGGGAGAAAGAATACTTCCCACGTATTCCCTGCGTGTCGTAGAAAGCGACTAAAAGGGGTGGGAGCGGGGGGCTGGAAATCCTCCCCTCTCGTTTTTTTTTTTTTTAATTTTCCAAAAGAAGGAACAGAGAATTGGGCCAGGTGAGGGTATTCCCTCAAAGGCCCAGTCCTCTGTTCTTAACGCTACCTCGCTAATGCGGGAAATGGCGAATAGTTTGAAAAAAAAAATATATATATGTGTGTGTGTGTGTGTGTGTGTGTGTGTGTGTGTGTGTGTGTGTGTGTATTTGGCCACCTGCAGTGATGTTAAAAATTTCCTGGAGGAGCCAAAGTTTCGTAGTGTCGTCCACGTCTTATCCCCGCCCCACAAGGAGTCCTTCTCTCAGTAGAGCCATCCATTAACCGACGAATTCCAGGAGCAAGAGTTGCCTCGCTGTAATTGGCACTTTGACAATAGCTGTGTCACAGCCAGCCAGCCTCCAGCCTCAGTAGAGACTTAACTCTCGTCCAGGTCTGCGAGGCACTGCAAGCGACGCAGACTGTCGGTTATATGTATGTACACACGGCTTCCGTGGTGTACTGGTTTACGTTGCTAACCATGATTCACACACGGGCCCGCCCAGGTTCGAATCCTTGTCGCGACAGTCAGCCCACAGCCAATCCCAGCTCGCCAGCCTCCCCTCGGAGTTGGTTGATGACCGAGTACCTGGCTTACACTGGGGTGAGTGACTATGACCTTTAGGCCTGACCTGACTCGCTATTATGCCCAGCAGTAGCCACAGTTGATCACATATGTTCATGTGACCTATTGTTCAGTGATGTGCACAACGACCTCTTTCTGAATGTATCATTTTCTCAGTTATGCGTCTCCCTGTCAGTGACAAACACACGCTACCAGACTGTTGACTGACGCAGTCTACCAGGCGGGTGATAAATACAGTGTCTACCAGACAAACGACTGTCGTATACCAAGACAGCAACAGGAGAAGGTCTACCACATACCACAAGCATGAGGCATTATCCTGTATTTCCCTGGAAGAAAATCATCCAAGTTGACAAAACCCCAGCTATGTGAAACACAGAATTTGAACACCTGGTTCCACTGTATACATCATCTTGTCTGTATATGTGGGAGTGGAATAACCTTTCTGAACTGTACAGTGAGGCAGTTCTATGCTTGTAGGGCCCCGTGTGTGTGTGTGTGTGTAGCGAGGTGTTGGGCCTCCCGTGTGTAGTAAGATGGCTGACCTCCTCATCTCGTGGGGTCGACCATGACCTCCTTTTGTCTGTAATCGTCCATGAATTCCATTACGTGTGTCTTCTTCCATGGCGGCCACACAGGCGAGTGTCTTCATCAATCGACTCACGACTTTGTGTTCGCTGGCAGACTTCCTGCAGCTCAGGAGGAGGCGGGAGGAGGAATGCAGGATATATGGAGATCAGATGCAACACGAGGAAGTTCATGGCTGGGGCTCCTCCAGCGAAGTCCAGTCGTGAGAACATAATCTATTGCCATCTTCTGGATATTGTTATACTTCCAGACATTTCACGTCAATTATTCATGATAGATGATAAAAGAATCTGTTAATCATCTGGGATGTGATTTATCTCAGGAGGTATTGGGTACTTATAGACTTGTGCCAGCCAGTCATATGGTACCTAATGCCAACACTTCGTCTGGTAGAGTGTGTGTTATCAGTCTGGTAGAATGAGTTTGTCACCAGTCTGGTAGAGTGAGTTTGTCACCACTCTGGTAGAGTTTGTCACCAGTCTGGTAGAGTGAGTTTGTCACCAGTTTGGTAGAGTGCGTTTGTCACCAGTCTAGTAGAGTGAGTTTGTCACCAGTCTGGTAGAGTGAGTTTGTCACCAGTCTGGTAGTGTGTTTCTATTCAGGACGAGCGTGTTGCTCTCGTCTTTTATATAAAAAAGAATGTGAACAGCGATAGAGGGTCCTCACGAAGCTTTTGACAACAGAAGGCAGGAAACATGGAGCCTGGTATTGAAAGAATAGAAAACCAAAATGATGAAGAGAAACACCAGTAAACATCTTAACTGAGAAGCCACAAAAAACATTATTTGTGGACTTTTTTTATTGATCGATGCCACGGCACCGGTGACTGAATGGCTTAATCAAGACCAACTAGTGATATATATATATATATATATATATATATATATATATATATATATATATATATATATATATATATATATACACACACATACGTGAGAGAATGAGGCCTATTTCTCGGTTTCTTTGTTTAGAGATGGGTACGACCTGTCACCTCCCCTGGCCTGGGACATCACCTTCCTTCAGTGATCTACTGAACACTTGGAGCAGCTGTCAAGCGTATCTGTATATTTCTGCTCATATGCAAATGCTACACTGGCACCACTGACCCTTCAACTGTGGTCCATTGTTAGAACATCTTTGAACCTGTCATTTAGCTCCTGGAATATCTTTACTTCATCCTGTACAACTCTCCACCCGGATCTATTAGCCTGATTGGCTGCTCGTTAAGTGACAATTTACTGCTGATACATTTATGAAAACTGTGTGGGAGTCTTATATCTGCTTCGTGAATCATCATAGTCAGCGACGCTAACCACAACACTTGCGAAACCCGTTCGTGTGACATTAAATAAACAGAGAAATGAATAAATAAATGAATAAAGGTCTATTGAATGAAGGTAGCAATCTCTCTGATAATACAGAGTTGAGATATTACATATATTACAGAACTGGGAGGTCATGATAGTAGTTAAGTAATCGCACAAAAACTTAAGATTGGTGTGGGCTTGATATTTCCACACTCACGTTAAGTACGTGAGTGAGGTACATCTAGGTAGACAGAACGGCAGATGTACAGCGATTTTACTAAGTGAATGACATGGTTTATACATTATGACCCTGGCTGAACGTTAAGTGATGTGTGTGTGTGTGTGTGTGTGTGTGTGTGTGTGTGTGTGTGTGTGTCACAGTACTACCAACAGCTGACCGTGTTTTCCTCCCTCGTCAGAGGTGCGACCCTCGCTGGCCACACTGCAGCAGAACCTGACGGTGGTGGCGGGAAGGACGGTCAAACTCACATGTGTGGTGGAGAACCTCGCCAACTACAAGGTCAGTGTTGGAGATAATTGTACGGTGGGAGTGACGGAGATTGTGTTGGGGAAAGGGCGTTGGAGATGGTGGTAAAGCGGTGTTGAAGATGGTAAGGGAGGAGAGAGAGTCACAGGACTGAAAAACTATGTGTAACTGACTGGTTCTGACACTTTACTTTCTGATGAGTCTTTCCTGTGACTGTTTAGGATGAACAGTTACCTTTCCTTCTCCAGTAACTGACTGGTTGAGATAGTTTCCTATGACCATGGTCGGATCCTTCCCCTGACTGCGTCATGCCACCATCCTTCCTCCCATAGTACATAGTTGAGCCAGTCTTCCTCACACGTCCAGCCTGGCGTTACCTCACCTTCTCGTATCCCAGTCCATCTCTCACCTGACCGTCTTCCCCGCTACAGTAATTGGAAGTGATAGCCAACTTGACTCCTTATTTGCTAATTCATCAACTCGTAAGCTTATCCATATAGACAGCTCTCTGATCAGTTACCGTCAGTTACATAGATCTATAATCATTAACCGTCAGATAGACAGCTCTATGATCATTCACCGTCAGATAGACAGTTCTCTGATCATTAACCGTCAGTTAGACAGTTCTCTGATCATTCACCGTCAGTTAGACAGTTCTCTGATCATTCACCGTCAGTTAGACAGTTCTCTGATCATTCACCGTCAGTTAGACAGTTCTCTGATCATTCACCGTCAGTTAGACAGTTCTCTGGTCATTCACCGTCAGTTAGACAGTTCTCTGATCATTCACCGTCAGTTAGACAGTTCTCTGATCATTCACCGTCAGTTAGACAGTTCTCTGGTCATCGCTCGTTGTTCCCTCCTAGTTATTTTCCATGTGTTTGACAGTGTCGCCAGTAATACTGGACAGTTTGACAGCTTCTTCATCACTTACCGTCAAGCACACATCTTTTTCATCATTTAATGTCAGGTAAACAAGCACCTCATTTTGGCTTCGGCTGGTGTTGGCAGGTAGGGTGGACACACTGCTGGTGTTGGCAGGTAGGGTGGACACACTGCTGGTGTTGGCAGGTAGGGTGGACACACTGCTGGTGTTGGCAGGTAGGGTGGACACACTGCTGGTGTTGGCAGGAAGGGTGGACACACTGCTGGTGTTGGCAGGTAGGGTGGACACACTGCTGGTGTTGGCAGGTAGGGTGGACACACTGCTGGTGTTGGCAGGTAGGGTGGACACACTGCTGGTGTTGGCAGGAAGGGTGGAACGCTGCTGGTGTTGGCAGGTAGGGTGGACACACTGCTGGTGTTGGGAGGAAGGGTGGAACGCTGCTGGTGTTGGCAGGTAGGGTGGACACACTGCTGGTGTTGGTAGGTAGGGTGGACACACTGCTGGTGTTGGCAGGTAGAGTGGACACACTGCTGGTGTTGGCAGGTAGGGTGGAACACTACTGGTGTTGGCAGGTAGGGTGGACACAGTAGGGTAACTAACACTGCTGGTGTTGGCAGGTGGCGTGGATGCACTACGGGTTGATGGGTCGTATAGTGCTCACTGTTGACACTGTCGTCATCACCAAGAACCCGCGGGTGTCACTGTTGAGGGAGCGAGGGGGCGCCTCCTGGTCACTGGTCATCGCCAACGTTACCACCACCGACCAGGGCATCTACTTATGCCAGGTCAACACCGTCCCACCAGGGAAACTCTACTTCCAAATCTCCGTCCTCGGTGAGAGATAGTGATCTACTCTCTCTCTCTCTCTCTCTCTCTCTCTCTCTCTCTCTCTCTCTCTCTCTCTCTCTCTCTCAAAATGAAAATCTGCTAGTCGTCATAATTTTAGATATTTTACACATTCTTCTTGGCATCATGTTGAGAGAGAGAGAGAGAGAGAGAGAGAGAGAGAGAGAGAGAGAGAGAGAGAGAGAGAGAGAGAGAACTCTATTAGATTTTATCACTTTTATCTTTTCCATTCTCTCTTACTCAGCCCACTAATCGTATCACTGTCAGTCCTCGCCAGTGACGGGCTGTGTGTATGATTGTCACAAACCATCAGACAGAAACCAAAAGTCAGTTTGCTACGTGCAGAAGACAACGTCAAGACAGTCAACCAGTTTATTCATGATAGGGAAGACATCATCAGTCCAGGGTACGCTAATGTAGAAGACTCTCAGCAAGGGGTACAATATGCAAATTAAGAAGAACTTATTGTAAATTTCAAACCATTTCTACGATGCAGTTGAGAGAGACACCTCCAGTCTCATGTGTCACTTAGTCTGAGTACAGTATGTTGAGGATAGTCAGAGGAGGAGAGTATTAGAGAGCCATGTCATTATGTTAGGTCTCCTGCTAACGTGTTAACCTGGTGGCTCGCGTCTTCCTGTGGTGTGGTGCCGCCAGTCCCACCAAGGATCAGCCGCCCGCCCGAGGACGTCGTGGTGGCCGAGGGCGAGGACGTCGTTCTCGAGTGCGAGGCGATGGGCGACCCTCAACCCTCCCTGACCTGGCGCAGGGAGGACGCTGCCTTCCCCCTCAACCACTCTCAGGGTGAGTAAACAGACACACACACACACACACACACCTACTACATGTGATAAGAGTGTAAGTATACGAGGCGGGGTCCTATGTGCACATACTCCCTCCCTGTTCGTGCAAACAGGTAAGAACAAGTGGGGTAGTTCGTACATACTTTGTATACATACTTCAGCCTGACTGCCAACCATTATCAAGAACTACTGTAAATACCAAACATCAATTTGTTTGTTTATCACAAAGTATCAACAGTTTGATGCTACAACGTAGATTTTAGTCAGAAAAAATGTATATCATTGTGGCGCTGTAGCCCTGTATCATCAAAGGTATTTCTAATCTCTAGTTAATTGAAATGTTACATGAGTTAATTCCCCTCATATACAGATGGCAGCCTTAGCTATAGCCTCGCCACTGAGGTTGCTTTCAATCTGTTATAACTATTTCCAGGAACATCTTTTCTCTGTTGGCTGAATATAAGACGAACTCGTCTTTCTGCCAGTGTCTGACTGTTTACTTACGATCTTGAAGGAACTGCCTGAACATGGATTACCTGCTTTGCATCGTAACGTCAGTACCCATTTCTCTCAGGACGGCTCAGTATATCCCACAAATATTTGTCGGCCGAACCATTCACTGCTTGATTTTCATCCAATACTCCTCCAGATGCTGGCTCCTTCCACTCACACGTAACTATTTTACCTTTCCACTTCATTCATATTCAATTTCTTCCTCTCAAACAGCACGATAAATTAAATCGTCAAAGACTGCAGTTCCTCGTCTCTGACTTTCAAAGCAGCAGCGAACCATCTGAATACATCAGCATTCCAAATTCGGCCTCTGCCAGCCTCTAGCCCACCTTCTTCCTGCCACCTACCGCAATACCTCATCTAAATGTAGATTACATCACCCCGATAACATAACATGGCCTTGTTCAGCCTCGTATCTCTGATAAATTGATTCACTGAAACCTCTCAAACTTTATATAAATTGTGATATAAACTTATGGCATGTTTTCCTCCGCTTCCGTTCAGCAATACTCCAAGTCTTCCGTGTCCAGCCAAGAATGACCACCCCAGCAATTCTGCCTCGCTGTAGATCCTTCTCCTGGTCTGGTTATTCCGCCACTCGTACCCTTCAGCGTATACCACCAGTCTCTATATCTTCCATGTTCGTCTTACGGGAAAGTAGTCACAGTTTTGGTAAAAATATCTATGGTGGTTTTCTTTCATGTGTCAACACCAACTTACTACTGTAAGACATACGTTTTCTATATATACCGATGTAAACAAAACAGTCGTAAAACTATTTCAGTTCCATCGGTATTTTTTTTTTTTTATCAGCGGAATCTGTTTCTACCTTATCAATTTACCCTTATCTATTGCGAAGTAAATGATGAGGAAACTTGTGTGTATGTGTGGCAGTACCTTGATGAGGCAGACAGGAAGCTGTGTATGATCTGGTCACAAGCACTGGCCCGCAGCCTCTCGTCCGGTGTTAATGACTGAGAGGTGAGTTCTGGACTTGCTTGGATCTGGGTCTAGTGTCCCCAGGGGACGTGGATAATGGACGGGCCACAACACGAGGGGTAGTACTGATGGCCACGCAAACAGCGTCTCCAGAAGTTGAAGGAGGTCAGGAGACGCTGTCGAAATGCCATGATCTCCTGACAATGTAGCTGGTCGATGACGTCACTGATTATTATAGCCCAGATGCAGTCCAAGAACTTGTACAATGGAGGAAGAAGCGTACATTACCGATATTCTTCACAGACTTGTAGCAGACACTGTGTACATCCTCCAGACTTCGTACCAGGAAGATGGAAAATGTTTTAATATCAGATCTAGTCGAGGTCTACCAGCCACACCTGGCGCAACAGGCACATTTGTTGAACATGTACACCAGGCACACCTGGATGTATAGAGACACCAGGCACACCTGGGTGTACAGATACACCAGGCACACCTGGGTGTACAGGTACACTCGGCACACCTGGGTATACATGTACACCAGGCACACCTGGGTGTCCACGTACACCAGGCACACCCGGGTGTACACGTACACCAGGCACACCTGGGTGTACAGGTACACCAGGCACACCTGGGTGTACAGGTACACTAGGCACACCTGGGTGTATATTACACCAGGCACATCTGGGTGTTCATATAGGACCTCGTCTTGCTCCTATACGGAGACTGACATTTCCTATCACTGTTTCTGTCTTTCGTCCTCATTATCTATCCCTAAATATTCCGGTGGAAATTTTTGTCTTTATTCTTTATCGTGATGGCTACGCTCCTTCCAAAATTCCATTTTCTTCATGTGTTTCCATTTCCTCATTTTATCTTCCACTTCGACAACTTTCAGTCACTTTCTTCAACATTATCTTGATGTAATAAGCGTATCAGTATCTCGTTCATCTTTCAGAGATATTTGTCAAAATTATCGAGTTATTTGTTATAATATCGAGACGGGGTTGTCACACTCGCCAGTCATGATCTCATTACTCTCATTTAACCAGAAGATGATTAGGTTAGGTTACGTTAGGTTAGATTAGTTTATGTTAGGTTAGGGTAGGTTAGGTTAGGTTAGGTTAGGTTAGGTTAGGTTAGTTAGGTTAGGTTAGGTTAGATTAGTTTAGGTTAGATTAGTTAGGTTAGGTTAGGTTAGATTAGTTTGTTAGGTTAGGTTAGGTTAGGTTAGATTAGTTTAGTTAGGTTAGATTAGGTTAGATTAGTTTAGGTCAGGTTAGGTTAGGTTAGATTAGTGTAGGTTAGGTTAGGTTAGGTTAGATTAGGTTAAGTTAGGTGAAGTTAGGGTAGGTTAGATTACGTTAGGTGAAGTTAGGTTAGATTAGGTTAGGTTAGGGTAGGGTAGGGTAGGGTAGGTTAGGGCAGGTTAGGTTAAGTTAGGTTAGGTTAGGTTAGGTTAGGGGGGTAGGTTAGGTAGTTTAGGTTAGGTTAGGTTAGGTTAGGTTACTTTAGGTTAAGGTAGGTTAGGTCAGGTTAGGTTAGGGTAGATTAGGTTAGGTTAAGTTAGCTTAGGGCAGGTTAGGTTAGGTTAAGGTTCTGATAAACTTGGAAAATTAAGATACTCGAGTCAGTTGTCAGTTCAGTTAGGTTAGGTTAGGGTAGATTAGGTTAGGTTAGGTTAGGTTAGGTTAGGTTAGAGTAGGGTAGGGTAGGGTAGGGTTGGTTAGGTTAGGTTAAGGTTCTGATAAACTTGGAAAGTTAAGAACTCTTTTCGGTTGTCAGTATAGTTAGGTAGCTACTTTTGGTTTGAGAATTCCGCCACTTGAGATTGTGTCGTCGAATCTTCGTTATCAAGGCCCTTCCTGTGGTGCCGTGGGCGATGCATGACTCACCTTCTCCTTCACCAGTCGTTCCTCATCTACCAGAAACCATACTCAAGCATTATTTATCCCTCCGATCGAACTGCATTTCATTCACAGTTCCTTCCGGATGGAATTGTAGTAAATCCTTTAAAAAGACGTGTCTCAAGATTTTTTTTTTCTATCACCGTATTTTTTTTCTTAGTATTTTCACTTGGAGAACCATACGTGCAGAGGGTCGCATCAAAGGCTTCCTTTTACTTACAAGCAGAAATTGTATCTTCGAAAAATCTTCTTTGATCACAGGTGGCCAGTAAAACTCGCTCACCGCTGCACATGTTACCAGGAAAATCAACTTTGCATACCATGGCCTCCGTAAATTGAAAATGTTTTGTTTTCTTTAAGACCATTCATCTCCTCACATGCTAATGTGGCATCGCATCCTCTTCATAGTTTCCAGACTGGTCAATGGAAATGAAGTGGCATTTCCAAATCTTTTCTTCTGCAAACTCTCGCCTTTGCTAAACTTATTCATCGAAGTAAATATAAGTTCCGGAAAGGAACTTAAATGTTACTTTCTGTAGGATATCTAATTTGTTTCATTTGGTTCTGAACGAATTAATCTTTTTATCGAACTTTTACGTCATAACACCAGATATAATGGATGATCGTCACACATTCAGAAAGATTTCAACAGTGAATGATTAACTGGTCGTTAGGGCTCTGGGTCTATCATCTGACAGGGTCGTTGAGGCCGTCAACGAGAACCAACTGAAAAATCTTGAACATCATTATCAGTTGCTAAGGTCAATCCTAAGACCACATACACAGTAGAGAACCTCGCATGTGCCCCATCTTCAGTAATAAACACATTACAGCAAAAACTTGACATATGATCTGTTTTCATACTAGAACCCGTCTGTACTACTTTATTCTTCCCAGTTTTCTTCTTCCTCGATTCGTTCTTAGTTCAGGCTTCATACTGACAAAAATCAGATTACTTTTTAATCTCTGTCGTTGACATATCTTCTCTCACTGTTGGGTCCTCTTCACAGCATGAGGTTAGGTGTGGTAGAGACATGTCTCGGTTAACTTCCTGACTACTGCCACCCGCACACCGGCTCCAGCGGCCGTCCTACAGCAGCCAACACTTCATGATTTTTTCACACCTTGTTTACATAGATGTATCTGTGGCGGCGGTACAGTTTGTATGACGGAAGCATCTGTACGACACGAGTTACGAGGCGGGAGTTTGGTCACGTACGACGTTGGACGACTTACGTGGGGTCCCTGAGGGAAAATATGAGTGGCCTGGGAGCAGGTCTCATGTCTGCTCGGGTCCGATCCTGCATGAATTTTTCAACAGGGGCAGATAAGGTCATGAGGGACATCAGGTGAAGGTTTGACTGAGAGTTCAGGAAAAGATCGAGACGTCTTGCTAATATCCTCTGTCAATTTTCCTCTATATGATACCATAGGACATTTCTCTCTCTAAGAGACATATCGCCAACAGTAATTCTTCAACTCTGCCCCTCCTCCACTTAGGCCTCTCCACATTGTTTCTCCAATAGTTTTCACTTCCACAGCTGCATTTCTCCTCCATCAAACTTAGAAATCTCAACAAAATCATCAAAGTTGATAAAGGCCCGAAGAAGAAATCCCAATATAATGTAGTTTCCACTTTCCATTAATGTTGAAGCTGTCGTACTCCCTTCCCCATCACTGTAGCTCCAACACTCGTTGTAAGAACTTGTTACCGTATATCTCCAACATTGTGATTCTTCATCAGTGTTGGAGGGTCCTCCCTTCGTACAGAGATTTTTTTTCCACTTTACATCCAACAGTTCTCAAACAGTACGGTAACCCAATTTCTTCCCTTCAAGAAACTTTTCACTCCATCACCATATTTCCAACACTGCATCTCCAACAGTAGTGGAGGCTGGGGGGCGGCGTATGCAGTTGCCATCGGTGACCAGGAATGATGGAGGGGCCTTCCTCTGTGTTGCCTCCAATGGCGTCCCTCCCGCCGTCTCTACTCGCGTCCAGGTCTCCGTCAAGTGTGAGTAGGTCTCTGTGTCAAGTGTGAGTAGATCTCTGTGTCAAGTGTGAGTAGGTCTCTGTGTCAAGTGTGAGTAGGTCTCTGTGTCAAGTGTGAGTAGATCTCTGTGTCAAGTGTGAGTAGATCTCTGTGTCAAGTGTGAGTAGGTCACTGTGTCAAGTGTGAGTAGGTCTCTGTGTCAAGTGTGATTACTTCCTTGTGTCAAGTGTTATAAAGTCCTTGTTTCAGGTATGAATGTGTCCGTGTTTATCAAGAGTGAGTAGGTCCTTGTGTCAAGTGCAAGGAGAGCCCCTGTGGCTTTACTCAAAGTTTCCTCTGAGAAAGAGATGTTATTTTGAGCAAGATTCAGGAGTAGAAATATAGTATATAGCAAGAACGGCATAAATTTAGAATAGACGAAGAAAGAACAGGTGAAGCCATGTTGTATATGGCACCAGGATCCTTACTGTAGATGAATTATTATTGAGTCTTGAAGGAGGAAGTTCCTCAGAAACTTGTAATAGCGAGGGGTCAGCCTGTAATGGGGAGGAGTCAGCCTGTAACTGGGCAAGGTCAGCCTGTAATGGGGACGAGTCAGTCTGTGGTGGGGAGGGGGTCAGCCCATACGTAGATTGGGCAGGCCATGGCTGCTTAGTCATTAGGGAGGTGAGGTAAGACGAGAAGGGTCGTCAACAAGAGAGGCAATCGACGTTCCTGACCCTAAGTTTGGTGTTTCAGTCTCGCCGGAGATGGTCGGGGGCGCTGTCGTGGTGTGGGCGGAGGTGGGCGGCCAGGCGTCGCTAGTGTGCCGGTACCGGGCCTGGCCCACACCCACAGTCACCTGGACCAGAGATGGAACCATCATAGGTCAGTTCCTGTACCATAATCTATTCTCTTCTACTTGGTTCACCTTTACTTCATCAGTAAACATGGGTTCTCCTTCTCTCCTTTGATGGGTCGGTGTTGAACACTTAGTGTGTCTCTGGGTAACTGCCAGTTTGTGGCTACGTATCATCACAGTCAGAGCAGGAATTTCTAAACTTGAAAGGCTCTCGTGTCTAAACTTTCCCTGATATCGTACAGCAGTTTAAACATCAGTCTGCTATCTGCATTCACAGTCTCATTACTCACTTTATTCCAGTCATCCACCACGTTCATAAGAGAAAATCTCTACATCATTTCTTAAAGGTTTCTTGCTTAATTTCACTTTATGGCCACTGGTTGTTCTATCCTAAGCCTTCACCTCCTCTCCTCCCAAGACCCGGTACTCTTCAGTAAGTCGTGGTTTTATCATCGCAGAAAAATCGGTGGAGGAATGGGGGGCGCGGGGCTCCGGCACCTCCACCTTGGTCCTCACCTCCGTGGACCGCGAGAGCTTCGGTCAGTACCGCTGCACCGTCGCCAACCTCCTGGGCACCAACTCCTCCCTCATCACCCTCGCTGGTGAGTTGTCTGACGACGACGTGTCAGGTAGAGAAGCGTTATGACGCACATTCGGATTTTCTTGATTCATTTCACGTGAATGAATATGACTAAAAGTAACTTTGTACTTTATTTACACCTTAGAAGTCATCAACCCTGCAGGAAATATCTGGTAATATTTCATCTATTTATTCTAATTACGTCGAGTTCAGTTATTTGATCATCTATTTTTGGTTTGTTTATCCCAATATCTTCCCTTGTCCTCCAGGCCTTCCTGTCCGTCAGTAGTGTAATACTGACGGTGAGCATCAAAGATGACGCAAATGATGTACCAGGTTAACGTTCCCTACATACAACCTGAACATATAAGAATGATGTGTTATATCTCCAGTAAGGGCACCGCACCCAGAAATATGATCATTAATGAAATATATATATATATATATATATATATATATATATATATATATATATATATATATATATATATATATATATATATATTATTTTTTATTATTATACTTTGTCGCTGTCTCCCGCGTTTGCGAGGTAGCGCAAGGAAACAGACGAAAGAAATGGCCCAACCCACCCCCATACACATGTATATACATGCGTCCACACACGCAAATATACATACCTACACAGCTTTCCATGGTTTACCCCAGACGCTTCACATGCCTTGATTCAATCCACTGACAGCACGTCAACCCCGGTATACCACATCGATCCAATTCACTCTATTCCTTGCCCTCCTTTCACCCTCCTGCATGTTCAGGCCCCGATCACACAAAATCTTTTTCACTCCATCTTTCCACCTCCAATTTGGTCTCCCACTTCTCCTCGTTCCCTCCACCTCCGACACATATATCCTCTTGGTCAATCTTTCCTCACTCATTCTCTCCATGTGCCCAAACCATTTCAAAACACCCTCTTCTGCTCTCTCAACCACGCTCTTTTTATTTCCACACATCTCTCTTACCCTTACGTTACTTACTCGATCAAACCACCTCACACCACACATTGTCCTCAAACATCTCATTTCCAGCACATCCATCCTCCTGCGCACATCTCTATCCATAGCCCGCGCCTCGCAACCATACAACATTGTTGGAACCACTATTCCTTCAAACATACCCATTTTTGCTTTCCGAGATAATGTTCTCGCCTTCCACACATTCTTCAAGGCTCCCAGAATTTTCGCCCCCTCCCCCACCCTATGATCCACTTCCGCTTCCATGGTTCCATCCGCTGCCAGATCCACTCCCAGATATCTAAAACACTTTACTTCCTCCAGTTTTTCTCCATTCAAACTTACCTCCCAATTGACTTGACCCTCAACCCTACTGTACCTAATAACCTTGCTCTTATTCACATTTACTCTTAACTTTCTTCTTTCACACACTTTACCAAACTCAGTCACCAGCTTCTGCAGTTTCTCACATGAATCAGCCACCAGCGCTGTATCATCAGCGAACAACAACTGACTCACTTCCCAAGCTCCCTCATTCCCAACAGACTTCATACTTGCCCCTCTTTCCAAAACTCTTGCATTCACCTCCCTAACAACCCCATCCATAAAAAAATTAAACAACCATGGAGACATCACACACCCCTGCCGCAAACCTACATTCACTGAGAACCAATCACTTTTCTCTCTTCCTACACGTACACATGCCTTACATCCTCGATAAAAACTTTTCACTGCTTCTAACAACTTGCCTTCCACACCATATATTCATAATACCTTCCACAGAGCATCTCTATCAACTCTATCATATGCCTTCTCCAGATCCATAAATGCTACATACAAATCCATTTGCTTTTCTAAGTATTTCTCACATACATTCTTCAAAGCAAACACCTGATCCACACATCCTCTACCACTTCTGAAACCACACTGCTCTTCCCCAATCTGATGCTCTGTACATGCCTTCACCCTCTCAATCAATACCCTCCCATATAATTTACCAGGAATACTCAACAAACTTATACCTCTGTAATTTGAGCACTCTCTCTTATCCCCTTTGCCTTTGTGCAATGGCACTATGCACGCATTCCGCCAATCCTCAGGCACCTCACCATGAGTCATACATACATTAAATAACCTTACCAACCAGTCAATAATACAGTCACCACCTTTTTTTAATAAATTCCACTGCAATACCATACAAACCTGCTGCCTTGCCGGCTTTCATCTTCCGCAAAATTTTACTACCTCTTCTCTGTTTACCAAATAATTTTCCCTAACCCTCTCACTTTGCACACCACCTCGACCAAAACACCCTATATCTGCCACTCTATCATCAAACACATTCAACAAACCTTCAAAATACTCACTCCATCTCCTTCTCACATCACCACTACTTGTTATCACCTCCCCATTTGCGCCCTTCACTGAAGTTCCCATTTGCTCCCTTGTCTTATATATATATATATATATATATATATATATATATATATATATATATATATATATATATATATATATATATTATCCCTGGGGATAGGGGATTAAGAATACTTCCCACGTATTCCCTGCGTGTCGTAGAAGGCGACTAAAAGGGGAGGGAGCGGGGGGCTGGAAATCCTCCCCTCTCGTTTTTTTTTTCAATTTTCCAAAAGGAGGAACAGAGGGGGGGCCAGGTGGGGATATCCCACAAAGGCCCAGTCCTCTGTTCTTAACGCTACCTCGCTAACGCGGGAAATGGCGAATAGTTTAAAAGAAAGATATATATATATATATATATATATATATATATATATATATATATATATATATCTGTGTGTGTGTGTGTGTGTGTGTGTGTGTGTGTGTGTGTGTGTGTGTTACAGGACTTTGCCTGCCTGGAGTTGCACCGCAAAGTGAAAAGTCTCGTCAAATAACTCGCTTAAAAGGAGTCCATCCTGTCCCTGCCACTGAGTGTAGCGCAGCCTTTGGTGCTGGAGGAACTCCTGGAAGGTGTACGATCTGGTGTTGTTCAGTGATGAAGCTAAAGTTCTCTCTATCACATCCACCTCACTGCCCCATAACACAACCAATCAATCCCAAGAGTTTTTGTTCCTTCGTAGACCCTGGCCAGATGTATGTTCTCCCGTAAATCTTGGCCAAAGATATGTGTTGCCATAAAATTTGGTCATAAGTTTGTGTTCCTGTAGAACTTGGCCATAAACTTATATACTCATAAACTTTGGTCACAAATTTGTTCATTTGTAAACCTTGGACACGTATCTCTCCCGACTGGTAACGTTTAGGTGAACTTTGGCCTGAGGGAAACGTCAAGGTGACCTTTGACTTGAAGTTAATTTCTAGGCGACCTTTGTTCTGAAGGTAACGTCTAGATGACGTTTGACCTGAGGGTAAGGTCTTGGTGACCTTTGACCTGAAGGTAGCGTCTTTTTGAGCGAACTTTGACCTCAGGTAGGCCCCCGTATCCCCAATATGACCCCCCAGGTTTCTTCTCTCCCACATGCCGTTCACCACCAGCGTCTCCGGCAGAAGTTAAGTTCAGTGTCCGTGGAGGGTGGTGGGGAGAGCCTGCAGGGGAGATAGTGGTAATCGCCCCTGGCTGGGTGATCTCCACGGCGGATTTATCCCCTCCGAGGCGGGGGGGGGGGGTATGCTGGGTCGCCAGTTGTTAAGATAATGAAGGTGAAGTTGGAGAGCTGGGGGGGGGGGGGGGGGGAGAGGAACCTGACCACCACCGGAGGAAGGTCTCTGCACACCTGCTGGCCAGTCATCTACCTCGGCAGTCATTTAATAAGCCAGGTTGTGACTGTTCATTTGACCGGTGCCAACACAGAGTCGCATTTTATTCGTATACCAGAGCACGTCCCAGACACTCCCGCCAAGCAACAACAAATACATCCTTTGTCGATCCTTTACCCAGAAACTCAATGACGTAACTGTTTATACACGAATTCCGGCCCTCACTTAGCTGACTGGCAACACATTCATACCACATCCCTACAGGATCCTTCCGTAGGTCCTTATGACATCCTGATAACTTCTCATCAGGTTCCTATTGGCAACACGTCGTGCGTGCATTTGTTAGTCCTATCCAAGCTCCTGCTAGTTCGCTAAGAAATCCTTAAAGGTCCTGTTAGAGCCAAGGAAATGCTATAGATGGCCTTTGAAAATCTGTATATTTGGCCTTTAGTTGGCAACAGAAATATAGAAAACAGGATTGAACTACCAACAGATATTGCCAAAGCAAAGTTTATCATTTCAAATCATCTAAGACAAGTACTATAATGATACTAATCTTGAGTTTCATGAAAGATAAGCCAACGGTTCTTGATACAACTGTTAAAAGATAACAGATAACTATTATTACTTTCATATTATCTGCCTATCTCTAATAAAGAATAAAACCATTATTCAAGCATCTCTACAAAGCACTAGAGATAAACCTGTGTGACTGTATAGGAAAGACAACTCACTTACGATGTACAATAATGACTAAATAAGAACTGTGTTCAGCACGACCTCTCAAACTCTTCCTACTCGCTACTCTACCATCTACCATGAGTATCCACGAGACGTGATCACTTTTTGAGAGTAATTACTTTCGATTACTTACGAAGACATTTTTGCCAAAAGGCAGGACTAGCTTGTAAGTTACGTGCCGGTACATGTGAAGGCTGAGAGCCAGCAGCCACACGTGTGAGTGAGGCAGACAGATAAAGACAGGTACCTGGGCCAAAGGAAGGACACTTGACAACTACTGAAATACTGGCTCACTGCGCACCCCTTACTAACCTTCCAGGTAACCAGGCTGGCGGGGAGTACGAAGCAACACCTCCCTGGTCGGTGGCTGCCTACATGCCAGAGAGAGAGAGAGAGTGAGAGAGAGAGAGAGAATTATTCCACCTCAGATCACTGCTCTAGGCGCTGAATCTTCCGTCTGGCTCCCACACGGGAAATTATCTTCGTCACTTACGAGGTGGAAACATCGCCTCCATTGCTGTGAGAATTTCTCTCGGACGATTATTTCAAGTGTTTCTGTGTACGGTGGGTGTAAGATGGGTGTAAGATGGGTGTAAGGTGGGTTTAACATGGGTGTAAGGCGGGTGTTCTTAATAGACAAGAGGAGGAGGCTATGGTATTTTGAGTGTTGTAAAAGCGTGGTTTTATACACACATTCATATGTACATGCGTACATTCATACATACATACACATAAATTTTTTCATACTTATTCGCCGTTTCCCGCGCAGCGAGGTAGCACCAGGAACAAACGAGGAATGGCCTCATTTCCTCACATCCACTCTCTAGGTGTCATGTATGCTACATCGAAACCATGACCCCCTTCTCCATGGCTAGGTACATAACCTTTTCTGGTTTGCC
>NC_092279.1:8682227-8739727 GCF_036320965.1 Panulirus ornatus
GGTAATAAAAAGAGTGTTGCTGAGAGAGCAGAAGAGGGTGTTTTGAAATGGTTTGGTCACATGGAGAGAATGAGTGAGGAAAGATTGACCAGTACATGCCTTCACTTCTCAATCAATATCCTTCCATACAGTTTCTCAGGAATACTCAACAAACATGTGCCTTGAACACTCACCTTTATCCCCTTTGCCTTTGTACAATGGCACTATGCATTCATTCCGCCAATCCTCAGGCACTTCACCATAATCTATACATACACTGAATATCCTTACCAACCAATCAACAACACAGTCACCCCCCCCTTTTTTTTTTTTTAATAAATTCTTCTGCAGTACCATCCAAATCCGCCGCCTTGCCGGATTTCATCTTCCGCAAAGCTTTCACCACCTCTTCTCTCTTAACCAAACCATTCTGCCTGGCCCTTTCACTTTGCACACCATCCCGAACAAAACACCCCATATCTGTCACTCTATCATCAAACACGTTTAACAAACCTTCCAAATACTCACTCCATCTCCTTCTTACTTCATCACTACCTGTTATTACTTCCCCCTTCACCGATGTTCCCATTTGTTTTCTTGTCTTACACACGTTATTTACCTTCTTCCAAAATATATTTTTATTCTCCCTAAAGTTTAATGATACTCTCTCACCCCAACTCTCATTCGCCCTCTCTTCAAACCTTGCACCTTTCTCTTCACCTCCTGCCGCTTTCTTTTATACATTTCCCAGTCACTTGCACTCCTTCCTTGTATCATCTATACGCCTCTCTTTTTTCTTTCACTAACAACTTTACTTCCCACTTTTCTCATGCCGCATGCTATCCTCCACCCCCGCCAGTGAAACGGATTTCTTCCCTCCAGGTGCTACCAGTCCCCCTGGAGACGGCCCCACGGACGCCTCCCACCACAGATACGTACAAGACGCCGCCCCGCCTAGCGATCCCAGACCCCGTCCGTTGTACCCAGGTGAGTCCCAGGTACAGTTTGTTGGTCCAGGACCCTCCCAGGTGAACCCATCCCACTCTCTGCTGGTCTACGACCCTCCCAGGTGAATCCATCCAACTCTTTCTTGGTCCACAACCCATCCGAGGTGAGTCCCACCCACTCGATCTTGGTCCATGTCCCTACCACTGTGTTGGCCTATTTCCCTCCCGGTAGGACGTAGAGCCGCCCACAGTAATGTAGTAGTCCTGGCAGATGATAGTGGTAGATACTCGAAAGGGGTACTGGGAAGCCCTGACAAGTAGTCCCCGATGACAGGTAGTACTGGAAGGCCACAATTCCTAGAACTG
Organism: Panulirus ornatus; assembly: GCF_036320965.1. Lineage (NCBI taxonomy): Eukaryota > Metazoa > Arthropoda > Malacostraca > Decapoda > Palinuridae > Panulirus > Panulirus ornatus. The sequence goes on from NC_092279.1 coordinate 8,683,520, forward strand.
GAAGGTATGAGATGCTAGTTCTCAGCGGCGAGTACTGGAAGGTCCTGACGGCTGGTGCAATGAGTGTCCTGCTGCTTCTGTTGGAAAATCCTGGTAGATTGCACTGGGAGGTTCCGGTAGCTGGTTATTGGAATGTTCCAGCAGATGGTACTGGAAGGTCCCAGCAGATGCTACTACTGGAATGCCCTGACGGGATTTACTGGAAGATCCCTTCAACTAGACCTGGACTGTCTGAGCAGAGGGTACTAGGAGGCCATGGTAGGGGGTACTGGTAGGCCCCAGTAGCTGGTACTAGATGGCTTCTTCAGGTGAAACTTGGAGGCTATGGTAGGGGTTATTGGGAGGCAGCAGAAAGTTGTACCGGAAATTCTCGGTAGGCGTGTTGGTAGGTCCTGGTAGAAGGTACTGGGAGGTAGCTGCAGATAGTGTTGCAAAATCCTGGTAAATGATACTTGGACAGTTCACCTCATCGACTCTCATGAACATACCCTCAGCTCATGAACAATCTTCCCGGGAGTCATCATCAAGACACACTATTCCTGGACACAGTCGAAAATGTTTCTAATAAATAATATTACTTTTTGTACCATATTGCCAGAGTTCTTTGGTTATGATAAATGACATTACTAATTAACTCATCTAGAACAGGTTCATAGTGATGCCTGACTTGACGTACAGATGGTTCCTGGGTGGACATATACCAATTGGTACTAGCAGTAGGCAGGGCCTGTGAGGAACAGTTGGCAACGCCTCCGGCTAACAGAGGACTGGGTCTCAGATACCAGCTGCTAGGGCTATAAGCCAACCATTATTAAGCGCTAGGGTCCCTTATTCCAATTGCTAGGGAACACCAATGCCAGTTGGAAAGCTCCATTAATGCCAGCTGTTAGGGTTCCTCAGTATCAGCCACTAGGGCTCGCCAGTCCCAAATGCTTGGAGCCCAGTAACTACTGAACCGGCCTCGTCCCATCCACGAGTTGGTTCTACTAACACCGACTACTGGAGTCCATCGTTACCATCTGCATGGTTCCCTAGTACCAGTCACAAGGCCTCACTGGTACTAACTTCAAGTTTCACCCACTTCAAAAACCTGGACCTCACCGTCTCCACAATGAACACATGTCAGTTTAACTACAGCAGCGGTACAGGATTTTAGGGTCCTTTTTTCCTCTTGGTTCTGTAAGCTATGGTGGACACATGCAGATTCCTTCAATCATTAATCTGTCACAGAGATTTCAAGATGAAATGATATTGATTAAAATCATTGGAACGTTTTTGTTTACCAGGCAACTTAATCGTCAGTTCATTCTCAATATTCATTGTCTGCCACTTGGTAAACTTATGCACTGGACTCAATCCCAGACTCCATAACTTGATCATTATATAATTATGTAGCTTGATAACAAGATACAAAAATGTACAACTTCGAACAGAAATAAGATTACTGTAGATCAGCTGGCAATGGTATTTAGTAGCGTTCAAATTTCCAATAGTTCACTCTGTGTAACTGACGTTCTCGCTCACACCCAGTCTTATCATTCTAGAGGCGACCAGCGAATCAGCGAGCGCTTCCAGAGTTCTCCATCAGCTGGTCCACTGTGTCTTCAGTTGTCTGTCCCTACTGACGTACCTGCTGCTCCTGCTACACTAGTCCCTGGCAGATAGGTCTACACCCCCTGGTGGTTTGTCTACTGCCCCTGCTGTACTATAGCCAATCCTGCAAACTCTCCACTAGTCTCCTGTAGGCCAGCCCGCTGCCCTCACCAAACCCCTGTAGCAGGCCAAGCTACTGCACTTACTAGTTCCTTGCAAGCCAGCCCACTGCACTAATCATTTGTAAACATAACTGTCGTTCCTCCAAGGAGGACATACTGGAGAATGAAATTGGGCGACTCAGCATCTTGTATGAGAGCCGTCAGTTCACAGTGGAAGCAGAGGAAGAATGACGCCATCTCTAGAAATGGTCACACAGAGGCGAGGGTTGATGTTCCAGATATTCCGTATATAAAAAACCGACATATAAGACTATTCATGTATTGCCTATCAGGCCACAGTGACAACAAAATCAGGAGTGATGAGAAGACTGTTCCTAAGATTATTAAGAATTTGTAGCAAAAAATATCAAAATAGATTAGTTTAATCACATTTCTGAAACGTTCTAAGACTGCGTTACCCGAAAGGTCTGTCAGTGAAATTAAGAGACGAAACAAAATGGATAAAGGAGGTGCACATCAAAAAATGTTTCATCTCGAGAAGAAAAGAAAAAAAAAAACGTGAAGCTGGCCAAGAACGTCGATAAGTTTCTGGAAGGAGCGGGTATGAGCGTTGCCTGCTAATCGGTTAAGATGGTGAGGCTTAAACTTGGAAATGAGGTCATGAGTGAAGCGATCATAGTCTACAACTTTCCATGCTACGGGTGCCGGTGCGCAAGACAGGACGTGGTCGAACAAAAAAAGATCACAGCAACCCAAGCCTGACTTACGACATCATAGGACTTTGAAGTCCAGAAGAATAAGGACATTTTTACGAAATTGGACAAAGCTGAATTAATTCATGGACGAGTGAATAGGAGAAAAATGGCCTTGAAGACAGCTCACATAAGCTTGAAAAGAGCAACAGACAGCAGAATGGATTCACTCGTGGATCCAAGATAACGGCAAAGGACGGGTAGAGTCAACGAACGTATCAGTCCATTCAAGAAGCAGCGCATGAAGACCTCTGGGGAGGGAGGGAACGTTCTCCAGTCATCACACTTAGCTCTTGCTTCCCGGGAATGTTGTCGTCGTCTGTGACGAAGGTTTTACCGAAAAGAGAAAGACTTCTCTCAGACGTAATGTTACCATAACCATCTGTCATGATGGGTAATGAACAAAAGGGGAAAATTCGAATAAGATTCAAGAAAAAATGGAAAACCATGTAAGACGAAGTGGTAATATGCAATCAAAGCTAAATAAACCAAGAATATGTGGCCAGAAAATGACGAAAAGAAGTTGGGTTTATGGCCTTTGAATTAGTTTTCAGAGGCACAACAACAAAGGTAAATGGCTGTTAAGTTATTCTTGGAAACTAATATTTTTGTCTCCTTCAGGCTGTGTGTGGCTTCATATTTAAACGTTTATCCAAAATGCAGGTTACTGAGACGCAAACTGAAGACAGAAGTTATGATGAAAACTGTATCTTGGAGTCTCAGTAAGTTCCAAAAATGTTATGTCGCCGGCAATGTTGGATATTTTCGAAAAATTTATCATGTGACGAATAAGACTTAAGGTGCACTAATCATATTCAACAAGAAGTGACAACACAACATATCATCCCTGTAAATAGATGTTAGATTATTTCCAATATATTATTATAATTATTATTTTGCTTTGTCGCTGTCTCCTGCGTTAGTGAGGTAGCGCAAGGAAACAGACGAAAGAATGGCCCAACCCACCCACATACACATGTATATACATACACGTCCACACTCGCAAATATACATACCTATACATCTCAATGTATACATATATATACACACACAGACATATACATATATACACGTGTACATAATTCATACTATCTGCCCTTATTCATTCCCATCGCCACCCCGCCACACATGGAATAACAACCCCCTCCCCCCTCATGTGTGTGAGGTAGCGCTAGGAAAAGACAACAGAGGCCACATTCGTTCACACTCAGTCTCTACCTGTCATGTAATAATGCACCGAAACCACAGCTCCCTTTCCACATCCATATGTATATGTATATGTATATATATATATATATATATATATATATATATATATATATATATATATATATATATATGGTGAGGTGCCTGAGGATTGGCGGAATGTATGTATAGCGTCACTGTATAATAGCAGGGGGAGTAAAGGTGAGTGTTCAAACTACACAGGTACAAGTGTATAGATTGAGAGGGTCAAGTTATGTACAGAGCGTCAGGTTGAGGAGGAATAGTGTGGTTTCAGAAGTGGTAGGGGATGTGTGGATCAGATGTTTGCTTTAATTATGTGTGTGAGAAATATCAAGAAAAACAGATGGACCTGTATATGGCATTTAAGTATCTGGAAAAGGCATATCATTAGGGTTGATAGAGATGCTTTGTGTAAGGTCTTAAGAATATATGGTGTGGGATATAAGCTGCTAGAAACAGGGCTAAATCTTTATCGAGGGTGTAATGCATGAATACGATTAAGAAGACAGGAGAGTGAACGGTTCCAAGTGAAGGTTGGTCTGCCGCAGGGATGTGAGATTTCACCATAGTTGTTCAGTTTATTTATGGATGGGATGGAGAGGGAGATAAACGCAAGAAATTAGATAGAAGGGCGAGCATGCTGTCTGTGGGGGATGATAGGGCTTGGGAAGTGAGTCAGATGATACAGCACTGGTGGCGGATTCGAGTGAAACCGCAAAAGTTGGTGACTGGGTTTGGAAAAATGTGTATGAGGAAAAATCTGAGAGTAAATGTGAATGAAAACAAGTTTATTAAGTTCAGCATGGTTGAGGGATAAGTTAGTTGGAATGTAAGTTTGAGTTGAGAAAAACTTGATGAATTGAAGTGTTTTAGATTTGGCAGCGAATGGAACCATGGAAGCGGGAGTGATTCATATGGTGGGGAAGGTGGCGAAGGTACTAGGAGCGATGAAGAATGTGTCGAAAGAGAGGGCGTTATATAAGAGGGCAAAAGATGGGTATGTGTGAAGGAATAGTAGTTCCAACAATATTATATGGTTGTGAAGCATGGGCTATTGATAGGGCTGTATGGAGGAGGGTGGATGTGTTGGAAATGAAATGTTTTAAGGACAATATGTGGTGTGAGGTGGTTTGATCGAGCAAGTAATGAAAGGGTAAGAGAAATGTGTGGTAAGAAAAAGAGTGTGGTTGAGAGACCTGAAGAGGTTGTGCTGAAGTGGTTTGGACATATGGAGAGAATGAGTGAGGAAAGGTTGACAAAGAGGATAAATGTGTCAGAAGTGGAGGGAACTGGGAGAACAAGGAGACCAAATTAGAGATCGGAGAGAGTGGAAAAGATTTTGAGCGATCGAGACCTGAACATGCAGGAGTGTGAATGGCCCGCAAGGGATAGAGTGAACTGGAAGCAATATATATATATATATATATATATATATATATATATATATATATATATATATATATATCCCTGGGGGTAGGGGAGAAAGAATACTTCCCACGCATTCCTCAGGTGTCGTAGAAGGCAACTAAAGAGGACGGGAGCGGGGTGGGGGGGGGGGGGGGGAAACCTCCCCTCCTTGTATTTTAACTTTCTAAAAGGGGAAACAGAAGAAGGAGTCACGCGGGGAGTGCTCATCCTCCTCGAAGGCTCAGACTGAGGTGTCTAAATGTATGTGGATGTAACCAAGATGAGAAAAAAAGGAGTTAGGTAGTATGTTTGAGGAAAGGAACCTGGATGTTTTGGCTCTGAGTGAAACGAAGCTCAAGGGTAAAGGGGAAGAGTGGCTTGGGAATGTCTTGGGAGTAAAGTCAGGGGTTAGTGAGAGGACAAGAGCAAGGGAAGGAGTAGCTCTACTCCTGAAACAGGAGTGGTGGGAGTATGTAATAGAGTGTAAGAAAGTAAACTCTAGATTGATATGGGTAGAACTGAAAGTGGACGGAGAGAGGTGGGTGATTATTGGTGCATATGCACCTGGGCATGAGAAGAAATATCATGAGAGGCAAGTGTTTTGGGAACAGCTGAGTGATTGTGTTAGTAGTTTTGATGCACAAGACCGGGTTATAGTGATGGGTGATTTGAATGCAAAGGTGAGTAATGTGGCAGTTGAGGGAATAATTCGTGTACATGGGATGTTCAGTGTTGTAAATGGAAATGGTGAAGAGCTTTTAGATTTATGTGCTGAAAAAGGATTGGTGATTGGGAATACCTGGTTTAAAAAGAGAGATATACATAAGTATACGTATGTAAGTAGGAGAGATGGCCAGAGAGCGTTATTGGATTACATGTTAATTGATAGGCGCGCGACAGAGAGACTTTTGGATGTTAATGTGCTGAAAAGTGCAACTGGAGGGATGTCTGATCATTATCTTGTGGAGGCGAAGGTGAAGATTTGTAGAGGTTTTCAGAAAGGAAGAGAGAATGTTGGGGTGAAGGAGTGGTGAGAGTAAGTGAGCTTGAGAAGGAGACTTGTGTGAGGAAGTACCTGGAGAGACTGAGTACAGAATGGAAAAAGGGTGAGAACAAAGGACATAAGGGGATTGAGGGAGGAATGGGATGTATTTAGGGAAGCAGTGATGGTTTGCGCAAAAGATGCTTGTGGCATGAGAAGCTTGGTAGGTGGGCAGAGATTGGTGGGATGAAAAAGTAAGATTATTAGTGAAAGAGAAGAGAGAGGCATTTGGACGATTTTTGCAGGGAAATAATGCAAATGAGTGGGAGATGTATAAAAGAAAGAGACAGGAGGTCAAGAGAAAGGTGCAAGAGGCAAAAAAAGAGGGCAACTGAGAGTTAGGGTGAGAGAGTATCATTAAATTTTAGGGAGAATATAAAGATGTTTTGGAAGGAGGTAAATAGAGTGCGTAAGACAAGGGAACAAATGGGAACATCAGTGAAGGGGGCTAATGGGGAGGTGATAACAAGTAGTGGTGATGTGAGAAGGAGATGGAGCGAGTATTTTGAAGGTTTGTTGAATGTGTTTGATGACAGAGTGGCAGATATAGGGTGTTTTGGTCGAGGTGGTGTGCAAAGTGAGAGGGTTAGGGACAATGATTTGTTAAACTGAGAAGAGGTAGTAAAAGCTTTGCGGAAGATGAAAGCCGGCAAGGGAGCGGGTTTGGATGGTATTGCAGTGGAATTTATTAAAAAAGGGGGTGACTGTATTGTTGACTGGTTGGCAAGGTTATTTAATGTATGTATGACTCATGGTGAGATGCCTGAGGATTGGCGGAATGCTTGCATAGTGCCATTGTACAAAGGAAAAGGGAATAAAAGTGAGTGCTCAAATTACAGAGGTATAAGTTTGTTGAGTATTCCTGGAAAATTATATGGGAGGGTATTGATTGAGAGGGTGAAGGCATGTACAGAGCATCAGATTGGGGAAGAGCAGTGTGATTTCAGAAGTGGTAGAGGATGTGTGGATCAGGTGTTTGCTTTGAAGAATGTATGTGAGAAAGACATAGAAAAGCAAATGGATTTGTATGTAGCATTTATGGACCTGGAGAAGGCATATGATAGAGTTGATAGAGATGCTCTGTGGAAGGTATTAAGAATATATGGTGTGGGAGGTAAGTTGTTAGAAGCAGTGAAAAGTTTTTATCGAGGATGTAAGGCATGTGTACATGTAGGAAGAGAGGAAAGTGATTGGTTCTCAGTGAATGTTGTTTTGCGACAGGGGTGCGTGATGTCTCCATGGTTATTTAATTTGTTTATGGATGGGGTTGTTAGGGAGGTGAATGCAAGAGTTTTGGCAAGTATGCAGTCTGTTGTGGACGAGAGAGCTTGGGAAGTGAGTCAGTTGTTGTTCGCTGATGATACAGCGCTGGTGGCTGATTCATGCGAGAAACTGCAGAAGCTGGTGACTGAGTTTGGTAAAGTGTGTGAAAGAGGAAAGCTGAGAGTAAATGTGAATAAGAGCAAGGTTATTAGGTACAGTAGGGTTGAGGGACAAGTCAATTGGGAGGTAAGTGTGAATGGAGAAAAATTGGAGGAAGTGAAGTGTTTTAGATATCTGAGAGTGGATTTGGCAGCGGATGGAACCATGGAAGCGGAAGTCAATTGTAGGGTGGGGGAGAAGGCGAAAGTTCTGAGAGCGGTGAAGAACGTGTGGAAGTCGAGAGCATTATCTCGGAAAACAACAATGGGTTTCTTTGAAGGCATAGTGGTTCCAACAATGTTATATGGTTGCGAGGCGTGGGCTATAGATAGAGTGGTGCGGAGGAGGGTGGATGTGCTGGATATGAGATGTTTGAGGACAATATCTGGTGTGAGGTGGTTTGATCGATTTAGTAATGAGAGGGTAAGGGAGATGTGTGGTAATAAAAAGAGTGTGGTTGAGAGAACAGAAGAGGGTGTTTTGAAATGGTTTGGTCACATGGAGAGAATGAGTGAAGATTGACAAAGAGGATATATGTGTCAGAGGTAGAGGACAATGAGGAGAAGTGGGAGACCAAATTGGAGGTGAAAAGATGGAGTGAAAAAGATTTTGAGTGATCGGGGCCTGAACATGCAGGAGGATGAAAGGTGTGCAAGGAATAGAGTGAATTGGAACGATGTGGTATACCGGGGTCGTCGTGTTGTCAATGGATTGAACCAGGGCATATGAAGCGTCTGGGGTAAACCATGAAAAGTTCTGTGGACCTGGATGTGGAAAGGGAGCTGTGGTTTCGGTGCATTATACATGACAGCTAGAGACTGAGTGTGAACGAATGGGGCCTTTGTTGTCTTTCCCTAGCTCTACTTCGCGCACATGCGAGGGGAGGGGGTTGTTATTTCATGTGGCGGGGTGGCGACGGGAATGAATAGGGCAGACATTATGAAATGTGTAGATGTGTATATATGTATATGTCTGTGTGTGTATGTATATGTATACGTTGAGATGTATAGGTATGTATATGTGCGTGTGCGGACGTGTATGTATATACATGTGTATGTGGGTGGGTGGGCCATTCTTTCGTCTGTTTCCTTTCGCTACCTCGCTAACGCGGGAGACAGCGACAAAGTATAATATATATATGTATGTAAATATATATATATATATATATATATATATATATATATATATATATATATATATATATATATATATATATATGCTAAGTCCACTCGCAGATATCTTAAAAACTTCACTTCCACCAATTTTTCTCCATTCAAACTTACATCCCAATTAACGTGTCCCTCATATCTGCTGAAGCTAATCACCTTGCTTTTATTCAAAATTGCTCTCCTTTCACACACTTTTCCAAACTCAGTCACCGATTTCTGCAGTTTCTCACTTGAATCAGCCACCAGAGCTGTATCATCAGCGAACAGCAAGTGACTCACTTCCCAGGCCCTCTCATCCCAAACAGACTGCATACTCGCCCTTCTCTCCAAAACTTATTCATTTACCTTCCTAACCACCCCATCCATGAACAAATTAAACAACCATGGAGACATCACACACCCCTGCCGCAGACCGAACTTCACCGGAAACCATTTACTCTCCTCTCATGCTTCTCGCACACATGCCTTACATACATGATAAGAACTTTTTAGTGATTCTGGCAGCTAACCTCCAACACCATATACTGTTAAAACCTTCCACAAAGCACCTTCATCAACCCTGTCATATGCCTTCACCAGATCCATAAATGCCACATACAAATCCATCTGTTTTTCCAAGTATTTCTCACATACATTCTTCAGAGCAAACACCTGATCCACACATCCTCTACCACTTCTGAAACCACACTGCTGTTCCCCAACCTGATGCTCTGTACATGCCTTCACCCTCTCAATCAATACCCTCTCATATAATTTTCCAGGAATACTCAACAAACTTATGCCTCTAGTTTGAAAACTCATCTTTATCCTCCTTGCCTTTGTACAATGGCACTTCACCATGATGCATGCATACACTGAATATCCTTACCAACCAATCAACAACACAGTCATCCCCCTTTTTAATAAATTCCACTGCAATACCATCCAATTCTCGCCGCCTTGCCGGATCTCATCTTCCGCAAAGCTTTCACTACCTCAGCTCTCTTAACCAAACCATTCTCCCCGACCCTCTCACTTCGCACACCACCCCGACCAAAACACCCTGTATCTGCCACTCTATCATCAAACATTCAACAGACCTTCAAAATACTGACTCCATCTCCTTCTCACTTCATCCCTCCCTGTTATTTCTTACCCACTCGCCCCCTTCACTGATGTTCCTGTTTATTCTCTTGTCTTACGCACATTATTTACCTCCTTCCAAAACATCTTTTTATTCCCCTGAAGTTTAATGATACTCTCTCACCCCAACTCTTATTTGCCCTCTTTTTCAACCCTTGCGCCTTTCTCTTGACCTTATGCCTTTTCTTTCATACATCTCCCAGGCATTTGCACTCTTTCCTCGTAAGTATCGTCCACACGCCTATCTTTTGTCTTTCACTAACAACTTTACTTCTTCATCCCACCTCTAACTACCCTTTCTAATCTGCTCACCTCCCACCTTTCTCATGCTACGTGCATCTTTTTCGCAAGCCATCACTGCCTCCCTATATGCATCCCATTCCTCACCCACTACCCTCACGTTATTTGCGCTCACCTTTTGCCATTCTACACTCAATCTCTCTTGGTACTTCCTCTCACAAGTCTCCTTTCCAAGCTCACTTACTCTCACCACTCTCTTCTCCCCAATATTCTCTCTCCTTTTTTGAAAACCTCTACAAATCTTCACCTTCGCCTCCACAAGATAGTGATCAGACATCCCTCCAGTTGCCCCTCTCGACACATTAACATCCAAAAGCATCTCTTTTACACGCCTATCAATTAACACGTAATCTGATAATGCCTTTTGACCATCTCTCCTACTCACATACGTATACTTTAGAATATATCTCTTTTTAAACCAGGTATTCCCAATCACCAGTCCTTTTTCAGCACACAAATCCACAAGCTCTTCATCATTTCCATTCGCAACACTGAATACCCCATGTACACCAATTATACCCTCAACTGCCACATTACTCACCTTCGCATTTATATCACCCATCACTAAAACCCGGTCTCGTGCATCAAAGTTGCTGACACATTCACTCAGCTGCTCCCAAAAAACTTGCTTCTCATGATCTTTCTTCTCATGACAATGTGCATAAGCACCAATAATCACCCCTCTCTCCATCCACTTTCAGTTTTACCCACATCAATCTAGAATTTACTTTCTTACACTCTATCACATACTCCCACAACTCCTGCTTCAGGAGTAGTGCTACTCCTTCCTTAGCTCTTGTCTTCTCACCAAACCTTGACTTTACTCCCAAGACTTTCCCAAACCACTTTTCCCCTTTACCCTTGAGCTTCTTTTCACTCAGAACCAGAACATCCAGGTTTCTTTCCTCAAACATACTACCTATCTCTCCTTTCTTCTCATCTTGGTTACATCCACACACATTCAGATACCCCAATATATATATATATATATATATATATATATATATATATATATATATATATATATATATATATATATATATATATATTTATTTTATTTTTATTATACTTTGTCGCTGTCTCCCGCGTTGGAAAGGATCACAATTTTGCGCGTGATCAAGATATTCCTATGAGTCCACGGGGAAAATGAAACACGAAAAGTTCCCAAGTGCACTTTCGTGTAATAATCACATCATCAGGGGAGACACAAGAGAGAAATATAACAGTCAGTTGATATACATCGAAGAGACGAAGCTAGGACGCCATTTGGTAAAAATGTGATTGTCCAAAACATACAACGAGCGTTCATAAACTTATCATTTTACAAATTTTATTAACAATAAAGTTACCTAATTTGTATAGACCATCACTAATATTAAGATTATAATTCTTTGTGTATTTAATAATAAAAGATTCAATGATGTTTCTCTTGGTAATAGAGTTAGAGTTACTAAGTGAGATGGCGTTACTCCAGTCAATACAATGATCATAGTTTTTAACATGATTAAACAAGGCATTTGATTCTTGTCCCGTTCTTATACTATATTTATGTTGCTTAAGTCTAACAGAAAGATCCTTACCAGTCTGACCAACATAAAATTTATCACAGTTTCCACAAGGCACTTTATAGATGCATCCATGAGAATTTTCTGGTTAATTCCTGATTAAGATATTCTTTATAGTATTATTGTTGCTAAAGGCAACATTTACATTAAAGGATTTAAGCAACATGGGAAGCATTGTGTATAAAAGACTGTGTATTTCAATTCAATGGAGATTATTATGCTCAAAAATTTGGTATGGTAATGGGTAACCCTCTTTCACCTGTACTAAGTAATCTTTATATGGAATTTTTTGAAACAAAATTACTAAAGGATATCTTACCTTCTAATGCAGTTTGGTTTAGGTATGTAGATGATGTTCTTTGTGTTTGGCCAACAAATGAAAATTTACAAATATTTCTCCCCTTACTTAACAATTTAGTCCCTTCCATCAAATTTACCGTAGAAAATGAAAATAATGGTATGTTACCATTTTTAGATTGCATGATCCGTAGACAAGGACACAAGTTTAAGTTTAGCATATACAGAAAACCCACTAATGTATGCTCATATATCCATTAATACTCATCTCAACATGACAGAGTTAAATTATCATCATTTCAATCTATGTTCCTTAGCGCATTACGTATTTGTAGTCCAGAGTTTATTGATGATGAGTTTGAGAAGATATATTCTATTGGATCTAAGTTAAAGTACCCTAGATCTTTCATTGATAAATCCCTAAGTTAGCAAAGAAATCATTTTATAGAGTTGAGCCCAAACCTCCTATTGACACCAAGAATCTTTTAGTTCTCCCTCTTAATAATAATTTCACTTTGCTTTCCATGTTGCTTAAATCCTTTAATGTAAATGTTGCCTTTAGCAACAATAATACTATAAAGAATATCTTAATCAGGAATTAACCAGAAAATTCTCATGGATGCATCTATAAAGTGCCTTGTGGAAACTGTGATAAATTTTATGTTGGTCAGACTGGTAAGGATCTTTCTGTTAGACTTAAGCAACATAGATATAGTATAAGAACGGGACAAGAATCAAATGCCTTGTTTAATCATGTTAAAAACTATGACCATTGTATTGACTGGAGTAACGCCATCTCAGTTATTAACTCTAACTCTATTACCAAGAGAAGTATCATTGAATCTTCTATTATTAAATACACAAAGAATTATAATCTTAATATTAGTGATGGTCTATACAAATTAGATAACTTTATTGTTGATAAGATTTGTGAAATAAGTTTATGAACGCTCGTTGTATGTTTTGGACAATCACGTTTACCAAATGGCGTCCTAGCTTCGTCTCTTCGATGTATATCAACTGACTGTTATATTTCTCTCTTGTGTCTCCCCTGATGATGTGATTATTACACGAAAGTGCACTTGGGAACTTTTCGTGTTTCATTTTCCTCGTGGACTCATAGGAATATATATATATATATATATATATATATATATATATATATATATATATATATATATATATATATATATATATATATATATATGACTTCTTGGTGCCAGAATGTCTCTATAATCAATGAGTGGTGACCTGAACACTTTGAACGCGACGGTACTACCTTGGAGCACGCGGGAAAGACCTTCTTTGAGCACGATGGTACGACCCTTAGGTATGACGATCCTGGCAATCGAGCGAACGCCTTAGGTTCAGATCAAAGGCTACGTTATCATACCCCGGGTGTCATACCGTTGTGATCAAAGATCGTACCGTCGTGCTGAAGGACCGCACACTCATGTTGAATACCTGTACCGTTGTACCAAAGGGGTTATCTCTGAGATCTGAAGGAACAACAGATCAACATGTTGTGAATGTGTTTTTTGTGCCATCTCTGTCCGCATCCTCTATTGATTATGTTCAATACCAATAGATATTTACAAGTAATTGAGTTTTATATCCTTTATCTACACAAGTTTTAATATGACAATATTTGTGTATTACTTTTAATCTAATTGCTCACTGTTGAGTTATCTCACCAGGTGAAGATTATGAAACCACATCCACAGTAATAATATTTTGCGGACTCTTGGACACAGTTGGAAGAAAACTACTAAGTTGCTGACCGTCATAACTAACAGGCATTAACGACTAAACGACAGAAAACCTGAAATATAATGGCTAGACGACAGATGCATCCAGGGACAGAAACTTACAAGACGGCACAGAGAGATTCAGAACAGCCGGCCGAACACATCAACGTATGCTAAACAGAAGTTATCATCATTGGCTGGACGACAAGAGACTTGGCAATACTGACCACGGAGCAGCTGGAGAAGGTCTTGCTGAGGGAGGAGGAGTTCATCCTCCCACTAACACTAAAACTATGTATATAGCCAGAGATGCTTCACCCATAACCTCAACAATCATATGTTCATGAAAACTTGAGAAGTCATTTAAAGAAGAAGCAAAGTTGTTAGGGGGATAGAGTGTTTGTTAGTCTCTTGAGCATGACCGAACGATCCATATGGTGACGTATGACCTAACCTTAGAGCTCAGGTCAGAGGTCAAGCTATCATACCGAAATTTCCTACTGTCGTGCTCACAAAGACTGAGACTGAGATCAACAAACATATAAATCTGAGGTGAAAGTAAAAACAACAACGTGTGCTGGGGAATGGAAACTTGACAGCCACTGCAGTGCTGGCCCACTCCGCCGTCACTTACGTTTCCGAAAACCAGGCGGGTAGTGCTCCCTAGTCAATCGGTAGCTGCCTTCCACATAGAGAGAGAGAGAGAGAGAGAGAGAGAGAGAGAGAGAGAGAGAGAGAGAGAGAGAGAGAGAGAGAGAGAGAGAGAGAGAGAGAGAGAGAGAGCTATGATACGTCTCAGTCGTCCACAATTTTCGCCTTCCAAAATAGACTTTCACACGAAGTCTTTGATCTCGGTAACCTATTTTGGTCTTCATGCATAACTCTAGCACCTGCCCTTCATCCCTCTGCTGGTTTTACAACATTTCCGGGTCAGATGATTAACGGCAGCCGCCCCTACACTCTCACACAGACGAAAATGGCCTACACCCTGACTAGCTAGATAAAAAATTTTGAATATTACATTTACATTCAGTACCATGTATCCTATTGGCTGCCAAGATCCACAGAACCATCATATTTCAGTACTGAGGCACCCTATTGGCTGGCTGAGGCTTTTCATCATATATCTGTGAAACAAGATATCCTATTGGCTGTCTGAAGCTTCCTTTTTCCTTTCTCATATTTCAGGATTGCTTTTGTTACCAAAATTTTACCAGAATCCGACCGCTCGAGCTAACACGGCGAGTGAGATGTCAATTTTGGCGAGGCTGTATCACTGGGAGTACAGTCTTATGAAAGAACTTTCTCAGGAGTTTACATTCCCCTGTTACCGAAAGCAACGCAACCCTGGACTGCAGGACTCTTTAGAAAGTTCCTAGGTAACATCAAAATTCATGGAAACTAGACTTTCACAGAAAATGGTCCCAGGATAATAACAAATCAAACAAATAAAAAAGTAACCAACACTTCTCTAGCCTTAAATTCTGACACCATGAATCATACTGGGTAGCAGAACATGTATCTGCCTCTCGTGCAGTTCTGTTGGCCTTCATACCATATATCAACGTTCACTTAACGTTGTCCGCTGACCCCCAATGTCCAATCGCTACCTTTTTCTGCAAATGGTGATGGGTATCCAGCCCTGCCCAGAAATCTCAATAATTCGTTCTCATTTGTAAGTGCTGGAAATTTTACAATACTTTTCACCTTAGCGTTAATAGGTTTGACACATTTCTGACCAACAACATAACCCAGATATTCTACAGTTGCTCTAGCAAATTCGCTCTTTACAAGGTTTACGGTTAAATTTGTTTTGTTCAAACAATTAAACATTTCCCTCATTAAATACAAGTGTTCTGCCCAAGTTTTAAGTATTATTATTATTTTGCTTTGTAGCTGTCTCCCGCGTTAGCGAGGTAGCGCAAGGAAACAGACGAAAGAATGGCCCAACCCGCCCACATACACATGTATATACATACACGTCCACACACGCAAATATACACACCTATACATCTCAATGTACACATATATATACACACACAGACATATACATATATACACATGTACATAATTCATACTGTCTGCCTTTATTTATTCCCATCGCCACCTCGCCACACATGGAATAACAACGCCCTCCCCCCTCATGTGTGCGAGGTAGCACTAGGAAAAGACAACAAAGGCCCCATTCGTTCATACTCAGTCTCTAGCTGTCATGTAATAATGCACCGAAACCACAGCTCCCTTTCCACATTCAGGCCCCACAGAACTTTCCATGGTTTACCCCAGACGCTTCATATGCCCTGGTTCAATCCATTGATAGCACATCGACCCCGGTATACCACATCGTTCCAGTTAACTCTATTCCTTGCACGCCTTTCACCCTCCTGCATGTTCAGGCCCCGATCACTCAAAATCTTTTTCACTCCATCTTTCCACCTCCAATTTGGTCTCCCACTTCTCCTCGTTCCCTCCACCTCTGACACATATATCCTCTTGGTCAATCTTTCCCCACTCATTCTCTCCATGTGACCAAACCATTTCAAAACACCCTCTTCTCCTCTCTCAACCACACTCTTTTTATTTCCACACATCTCTCTTATCCTTACATTACTTACTCGATCAAACCACCTCATACCACATACTGTCCTCAAACATCTCATTTCCAGCACATCCACCCTCCTGCGTGCAACTCTATCCATAGCCCACGCCTCACAACCATACAACATTGTTGGAACCACTATTCCTTCAAACATACTCATTTTTGCTTTCCGAGATAGTGTTCTCGACTTCCACACATTCTTCAAGGCTCCCAGAATTTTCGCCCCCTCCCCCACCCTATGATTCACTTCCGCTTCCGTGGCTCCATCCGCTGCCAGATCCACTCCCAGATATCTAAAACACTTTACTACCTCCAGCTTTTCTCCATTCAAACTTACCTCCCAATTGACTTGACCCTCAACCCTACTGTACCTAATAACCTTGCTCTTAGTCACATTTACTCTTAACTTTCTTCTTTGACACACTTTACCAAACTCAGTCACCAACTTCTGCAGTTTCTCACATGAATCAGCCACCAGCGCTGTATCATCAGTGAACAACAACTGACTCACTTCCCAAGCTCTCTCATCCACAACAGACTGCATACTTGCCCCTCTTTCCAAAACTCTTGCATTTACCTCCCTAACAACCCCATCCATAAACAAATTAAACAACCATAGAGACATCACACACCCCTGCCGCAAACCTACATTCACTGAGAACCAATCACTTTCCTCTCTTCCTACACGTACACATGCCTTACATCCTCGATAAAAACTTTTCACTGCTTCTAACAACTTGCCTCCCACACCATATATTCTTAATACCTTCCACAGAGCATCTCTATCAACTCTATCATATGCCTTCTCCAAATCCATAAATGCTACATACAAATCCATTTGCTTTTCTAAGTATTTCTCACATACATTCTTCAAAGCAAACACCTGATCCACACATCCTCTACCACTTCTGAAAGCACACTGCTCTTCCCCAATCTGATGCTCTGTACATGCCTTCACCCTCTCAATCAATACCCTCCCATATAATTTACCAGGAATACTCAACAAACTTATACCTCTGTAATTTGAGCACTCACTCTTATCCCCTTTGCCTTTGTACAATGGCACTCTGCAGGCATTCCGCCAATCCTCAGGCACCTCACCATGAATCATACATACATTAGATAACCTTACCAACCAGTCAACAATACAGTCACCCCCTTTTTTAATAAATTCCACTGCAATACCATCCAAACCTGCTGCCTTGCCGGCTTTCATCTTCCGCAAAGCTTTTACTACCTCTTCTCTGTTTACCAAATCATTTTCCCCAACCCTCTCACTTTGCACACCACCTCGACCAAGACACCCTATATCTGCTACTCTATCATCAAACACATTCAACAAACCTTCAAAATTCTCACTCCATCTCCTTGTCACATCACCACTATTTGTTATCACCTTCCCATTTGCCCCCTTCACTGAAGTTCCCATTTGCTCCCTTGTCTTACGAACTTTATTTACCTCCTTCCAAAACATCTTTTTATTCTCCCTAAATCTTAATGATACTCTCTCACCCCAACTCTCATTTGCCCTCTTTTTCACCTCCTGCACCTTTCTCTTGACCTCCTGCCTCTTTCTTTTATTCATCTCCCACTCATTTGCATTTTTTCCCTGCAAAAATCGTCCAAATGCCTCTCTCTTCTCCTTCACTAATAATCTTACTTCTTCATCCCACCACTCACTACCCTTTCTAATCTGACCACCTCCCACGCTTCTCATGCCACAAGCATCTTTTGCGCAAGCCATCACTGCTTCCCTAAATACATCCCATTCTTCCCCCACTCCCCTTTCCACCTTTGTTCTCACCTTTTTTTCATTCTGTACTCAGTCTCTCCTGGTACTTCCTCACACAAGTTTCCTTCCAAGCTCACTTACTCTCACCACTCTCTTCACCCCAACATTCTCTCTCCTTCTCTGAAAACCTCTACAAATCTTCACCTTCGCCTCCACAAGATAATGATCAGACGTCCCTCCAGTTGCACCTCTCAGCACATTAACATCCAAAAGTCTCTCTTTCGCGCGCCTATCAATTAACACGTAGTCCAATAACGCTCTCTGGCCATCTCTCCTACTTGCATACGTATACTTATGTATATCTCGCTTTTTAAACCAGGTATTCCCAATCACCAGTCCTTTTTCAGCACATAAATCTACAAGCTCTTCACCATTTCCATTTACAACACTGAACACCCCATGTATACCAATTATTCCCTCAACTGCCACATTACTCACCTTTGCATTCAAATCACCCATCACTATAACCCGGTCTTTGCATCAAAACCACTAACACTCATTCAGCTGCTCCCAAAACACTTGCCTCTCATGATCTTTCTTTTCATGCCCAAGTGCATATGCACCAGTAATCACCCATCTCTCTCCATCAACCTTCAGTTTTGAGTACAGTACTATATTATTCAGTTTTAAGTACAGTGCTATATTATTTATACATACAGAACAATCTTTAACATCTCTCTAATCTTTGGAAAGTACTACAACTGTTTTTCATACCAAACCATCCATAGTTACAAATGCAGAAATTTCTTTTGCTCTTTCAGTCAAAGGTACTTCCTAATACCCTTTCAATAAGTCTAATTTAGTTACAAATTTAGCATCTATCTTATCAACACAAACATCCGGTCTTGGAATAGGATACGATTCAGCTTTAGTGATCTTGTTTACCTTTCCGAAATCAGTACAGAGTCTATAGGAAATACAATCAGGTTTAGTTATTAACACACAAGGTGAACTCCAAGAACTATTACTATTCTTCAATCAGATCCCTTCTCTATGGGTGCTGCTTAACAGGTGTTGCATCGGCAATTTCGACATCATGGTGTAATACATCAGTTCACTTAGGAACATCAAAAAACAAAGACCTAAACTCATTCATTACTTTTATGATCTCATCTCTTCTCTCAGTTTCTAAATGATCAAGCTTCTTTTTCAAATTATCTAACACTGATTTTTTTTTTAAGTTTGTCTTCACATCTACCCAACTTTACATTTTCACTTTCATCCATTTCCTCTGCATCACCAGACATAAAGCATGCACAATACACATTTGTAACCTTATCATCCTTTGCAAAATTTCCATCATGATAACCTTTTATTATGTTTATGTAACACAACAGGCTTGGCTTGCGTCCTTCTGGAGTATTCACAATGTGGTTCAATTCATCCACTCTTTTCTCAACAACCCAGGGACCATAAAACCCTGCTCTCAGAGGATTTCCTGTCTGAGGTAATAATACCAACACTCGATCACCTGGTTTGAACTCTCTGCTTCTAGATTTTTTTGTTATGCCATACTTTCATATCTTCTTGATACTCATTCATATTTTCAGCAGCAATCTCTCTAGCCGTACACATTGTTTTCAAAATCTGATACATACTTCAATAATCCAGGAGAGTCACTCTTCTTTATCCACTTCTCTTTCAACATACTCAATGGACCTCTTATTTCATGTCATACACTAACTCAAATGGTCTAAAACATGTAAATTCGTGTACTACGTCTCTAATGGCAAACAATGTGAAAGGCAGACCCTCATCCCAGTCTACTGACAATTCCTCAAACTACATTCTCAAAGTATTTTTCAAAGTCTGATGGAATCTCTCCACAACTCCTTGGCTCTGTGGGTGATAACACTTGACATCTTACGTGTAATATGTAACCCCTTTAATATTTTCTTAAACATTCCTGAAATGAAATTACTTCCCTGGTCTGACTGTATGATTTCAGGCATACCCACCCAGGAGCAGTATTTCACTAACTCTTACAATATTTCTAGAATGTATGCTACGTAATGGTACTGCTGAAAATCTGGTAGATGCACACATTATTGTCCATAAATTCTGATTTCCTTTACGTGATTTTGGTAGAGGACCTAAACTATCAATCACAGTTTTGCTAAAACGTTTACAAAAAACAGGAATTAGCTGAAATGGTGCTGGCTATATAGTCTGACTGGGTTTACCTACTCTCTGACATACTTCACAAGTCTTCCAATACTGGGACACATCTTTCTTCATATTTGGCCGATATAAATGAGTTGATAATCTATCATTTGTCTTCCTAACTCCCAAATGTCCAGACAAACAAGAACTATGAAATAAAACAATAACATGTACCCTATAATGCTTTGAAACAACAATCTGCATTCTGACCTCCCAGTGATCAGATGCTAGAATATGAGCAGGCCTCCACTTTCTCATTATAACAACATTTTGTACGTAAAATTCAACTGATACATCCCTCTCACTCCCATTTCTAGCAGCTTCACTGCAACATTCTTTCAAACTTTCATCACCCTTCCGTAACTCTGTCAACTCTTCCTTGGCACAACATAATCTGGAAATACATCAATTTTCAATTCCACAGTGCTCTTCTCATTTCCAAATTTTGCTGTATTATCTCTAGTTACATACTCTGTATTAAATATTTCACCTGAATCATATTCAACTTCTCCTCGCTCTAACATTGACCTGGTCACAACACAAGCTAGATAAACAATATCGCTACACTGTACATTACTATCAGTCTGATTCGCTACAGTTTTATCTGTCATGTGGTTCACCTTTACAATAGTCTCTACATCAAATGGACGACTACTCATAATAAGATCTGGGACTAATTTGTCAATCAATCATTCCCCAATAGCATGTGTACTCCAGGCATAGGAAATTCCTCACATATCCAAACTTTTACACGGCCACTCGCAAATCCACTCTCAAGATCTATATAATGCACTGGGATAAGCTTGCCTAACCATAACCCTCTTACATCTATTTTTTCCCCAGAGTAAGACTCCTTTGCCCACTTTTAAACATCTTTCAGAATTAAACTCTGACTTGTTCCACTACCTCTCAATATTAAGATTTTCTTTTCAGGATTACCTTTAATCCCAACCTTTCCTTCAGTAATATATGGCTCATAAATTACAGATTTTGGTTTATTCACATTATACTTATTACCTCCTACCTCACTAATATCATGTTTCCGTTCCCAAGCAACAGTTAATCCTATAGTCTTTGGGGATTTTTGACACTGATATTTAGCATGACCAAATTCTCCTCATCCCAAACTTTTCATTAGTGGTCTCTCGTGTCTACTAACATACAAGGGTTATGACAAAATTGAGGTCTTAAGTACTTGTATTATGTTTGTCTTTGGAATCTATTTCCTATATTGTTTTGTGGTTCATAGTTTGGTGGATTTTCCACGAAATAATGTTTACTAGGCTGTTTAACATTTGAATAGTGTGGATATTATAAGCTTTATAATTCTGCCCATTACTCTTATCAAACTTTGTTTCCTTGTTATTTCTCACAATATCTGTTAGCCATCCTAGCTGCTTCCGCCACATTTTCTGCTCTAGCATATTTCATGATATATTTCAGGATGCATAACACTTTTGAACTGTTCCAACACTCCTCTGTCTCTGCTTCCTCATACTTACAATACTTATCGAATATCATTCCACACTCTCCAGCCATTTCAGTATGAGTTCGTCCACTAATTTTCTTTACGTCCCTAAACCTTATCATGTAAGTTTCTGCGTCCAGTTCCCGTTTTTGATACTGCTTTCTTAACTGCCTTATAATCTACTGATTGCATTAAACTAAGATATGCATACGCCTCCCTAGCCTAACCCTTAAATTTACTCTGTACCAATATAGCCTAGTCAGTTTCATCCCATTCTTTAAAAGTTGCAACTTTTTTAAACTGAATAAAGAAGTCCTCAGCTTCTTCTACACACTCAAAAACTCTATCATCTTCATCTCCAACTTTTCCTCTTGTACCTGTTCTATTTCTAATTGCCTAAGTTTTACCACTTTATTTGCCTGAATTCTCTCTTTTTCTGTCTGTATTCTTTCTTCTGCCTGAATTCTCTCTTTTTCTGCCTCTAGTTGCATTTTCTTAAGTCCAAATTCTAACCTCAACCTCACCATGGCCACTTTTTCACTTATCTGTTCATCATCATCGCTACTATTTTCAACATTTTCAGATTCCTTCACTATTGCTAAGGACACCAACTGATTAATTAGTTCTCTCTGCATATCACTTCTGACGTGTGTCCTCAGAGAAATCCGATGATTAGCTGCCACCTGATTTAGTTTGTCTTTTATCACACTGGTACAGAAAATGTATATCCTGAGTTTCAGTAAAATTCTCAACTTTATCTGCCATGTTCAAACAACATGTATATACAAGTATGAACACTTATTTGTTTAGGAAGTTTTCTCCAGTATATTACAAGAGAACAAAGTAGGGTAGTAACCCACAACACTTCGGTACACCTTGAATTACATACACTTGGTTTCAGCTTCCAGTACACAAGGTTTCACATTCTGGACGGTTAGTTCACATTAACCTTCCTGGAAAGGAGGTTTCACATATTCAACTCCCGGACAGCAGGCCCCCATGTTACGTATGCGCCACTTCTTTGCTTTAAAAGGGTGTATAATCAGCCCATAGGTCCATTAAAACAAAACTCTAAAACAATGGCTTCTGCTAACAGAAAGAGTTGGGCTAGAGATTCCCTTACCATCTGGCTAACATCTCATGACAATTATATATACTTTCTTGTATCGATGGTCAACTACCAAAAACTGTGGTAAAAAGTTACAAGAAATATATTTACAACAGCAAAAATAAAAATGTGCTCCGTGAACATGATACAATTTACTCTTAATATATTGATCTCCCTCTACTTTACTTTACTTAAATCTTAGGCAAATATGTTGGCCGTAATTCATAACATTATTTGAAATAACTGAGAAGTGTACAGATTAACTTTATAGATTTGCCCAGCAGCATTGTACCACATCTTACCAGAGAGCCATTTTTCGAAGGAGAAAGCTTGTAAACATTCCAGTACTTTTTCTATTCTTGTACACAAATGCTTCCATTTATTATATCTTGTCTCTTACACATTCTTTGTTCTTCTCTAATTTGTAATAATAGTAAAAATATTTACTATTAATCTATCTACAGCCTAATAAAAATTTCTTATTCTAACATACGATAATAAGATTCATTAAAGGAATATGATATACCCTGGATAATGTAATGCAACCATACATAAAAGACCGAACATATTCCTTAGAAAACTGAGCAAAATGTAATGGATAACTGAAAATTATTGGTAAAGAAGGGTGATAACTGTAACACCCCTCACTATATATGCTGATGACAGACTCCATCCCCTCACTGTATGTTCATCACAACCTCCATCCCCTCACTGTATGCTGATGACAGCCTCCAACCCCTCATTGTATGCTGATGACAGCCTCTAACCCCTCACGGTATGCTGATGACAGCCTCCATCCCCTTACTATATGCTGATGACATCCTCCATCCCCTCACTATATGCTGATGACAACCTCTAACCCCTCACTGTATACTGATGACACCCTCCATCCCCTCACTGTATGCTTGATGACAGCCTCCATCCATTCACTATATGCTGATGACGGCCTCAATTCCCCCACTTTCTGCTGATGACAGCCTCCATCCCCCTGTATGCTGATGACAACCTCCATCACCTCACTGTATGCTAATGACAGCTTACATTCCCTCACCATATGCTGATGACAGCCTCTAACCCCCTCACTGTATGCTGATGACACCCTCCATTCCCTCACAGTATGCTGATGACAGCAATCATTCCTTCACTGTATGCTGATGGCAGCCTCAATCCTCTCACTGTATGCTGATGACAGCCTCCATCCCCTCACTGCATGCTGATGACAGCCTCTATCCCCTCACTTTATGCTGATGACAGCCTCCATCCCCTCACTGTATGCTGATGACAGCCTCCATCCCCTCACTGTATGCTGATGACAGCCTCTAAAACCTCACTGTATACTGATGACACCCTCCGTCCCCTCACTGTATGCTTAATGACAGCCTCCATCCGCTCACTGTATGCTGATGACAGCCTCCATCCACTCACTGTATGCTGATGACAGCCTCTATTCACTCTGTATGCTGATGACAGCCTCCATCAACTCACTGAATGCTGATAACAGCCTCCATTCCCTCACCATATGCTGATGGCAGCCTCTAAACCCTCACTGTATGCTGATGACACCCTCCCTTCCCTCACTGTATGCTAATGACAGCCTCAATCCCCTCACTTTATGTTGATGACAGCCTCCATCCCCTCACTGCATGCTGATGACAACCTCCATCCCATCACAGTATGCTGATGACAGCCTCCATCCACTCATTGTATGCTGATGACAACCTCAATCTCCTCACTTTATGCTGATTATAGCCTCCATCCCCTCACTGTATGGTGATGACTGCCTTCATCCCATCACTGTATGCTGATGACAACCTCCATCACCTCATTATATGCTGATGACAGCCTCTAACCCTTCACGGTATGCTGATGACAGCCTCTATCCCTTCACCTGTATGCAGATGACAGCCTCAACCCCCTCACTTTATGCTGATGACAGCCTCCATCCCCTCACTGCATGCTGATGACAGCCTCCATCCCCTCACTGTATGCTGATGACAGCCTCCATCCACTCACTGTATGCTGATGACAACCTCAATCCCCTCACTTTATGGTGATGACTGCCTCCATCCCCTCACTGTATGCTGAGGACTGGCTCAATCCCCTCACCGTGCTGATGACAACCTCAATCTCCTCACTTTATGCTGATTATAGCCTCCATCCCCTCACTGTATGGTGATGACTGCCTCCATCCCCTCACTGTATGCTGATGACAACCTCCATCACCTCATTATATGCTGATGACAGCCACTAACAACTTTCTGTATGCTGATGACACCCTCCATCCCTTCACCTGTATGCTGATGACAGCCTCAACCCCCTCACTTTATGCTGATGGCAGCCTTCATCCCCTCACTGCATGCTGATGACAGCCTCCATCCCCTCACTGTATGCTGATGACAGCCTCCATCCACTCACTGTATGCTGATGACAACCTCAATCCCCTCACTTTATGATGATGACAGCCTCCATGCCCTCACTGTATGCTGAGGACTGTCTCCATCCCCTCATCGTATCCTGATGACAACCTCCATCCCCTCACCGTATGCTGATGACAACCTCCATCCCCTCACTCTATGCTGATGACAGCCTCTAACCCCTTACTGTATGCTGATGACAACATTCATCCCCTCACTGTATGCTGATGACTGTCTCAATCCACTCACTCTATGCTGTTGACACACTCCATCTTCTCACTATATACTGATGACAGCCTCCATCCACTCACTGTATGCTGATGACAGCCTCCATCCTATCACTGTATGCTGATGACTGCCTCCATTCCCTCACTGTATGCTGATGACAGCCTCTATCCTCTCACCATAATCACTGCATGCTGATGAGAGCCTCGATCACCTCAGTGTATGTTGATGACAGCCTGCATCACCTCACTGTATGTTGCTGACAACTTCCATCCCCTCACTGTATTATGTTGACACCCTGCATCCCCTCACTGCAAGCTGATGACAGCCTACAAACCCACACTGTATGCTGGTGACATCCTCCATTCCCTCACTGTATGCTGATGACAACCTCATCATCTCACCATATTCACTGTATGCTGATGAAAGCCTTAATCCCCTCACTGTATGATGATGACAGCCTCATCCACTCATTATATGCTGATGACAGCCTCATCCACTCCTTATATGCTGATGACAGCCTCATCCACTCTTTATATGCTGATGACAGCCTCCATCCTCTCACCATACTACCCGTATGCTAATGGCAGCCCCCATCCCCTCACTGTATATTGATGACAACCTTCATTCCCTCACTGTATGCTGATGACAGCCTCCATTCCTTCTCTCAATGCTGATAACAGCCTCCATCTCCTCACTGTATGCTGATGACCGTCTCCATTCACTCACTTTATGCTGATGACAGCCTCCATTCTCTCACAGTATGCTGATGACTACATCCATCCTCTCACCATAATCACTGCATGCTGATGAGAGCCTCCATCACCTCAGTGAATGTTGATGACAGCCTGCACCCCCTCACTGTATGCTGCTGACAGCTTCCATCCCCTCACTGTATGCTGTTGACAACCTCCATCCACTCCCTGCATGCTGATACAGTTTCCAACCCTCACTGTATGATGATGACAGTCTCCATTCCCTCACTGTATGCTGATGACAGCCTCATCATCTCACCATATTCACTGTATGCTGATGAGAGCCTCAATTCCCTCACTGTATGCTGATGACAGCCTCCATCCCCTCACTGTATGATGATGACAGCCTCTATCCCCTCACTGTATCCTGATGACAGACTCATCCACTCATTATATGCAGATGACAGCCTCCATCCTCTCACCGTACTCCCCGTATACTGATGGCAGCTCCCATCCCTTCACTGTATGTTGATGACAACCTCCATTCCCTCACTGTATGCTGATGACAGCCTCCATTCCTTCACTCAAAGCTGATGACTGCCTCCATCCCCTCACTGTATGCTGATGACCGTCTCCATCCGCTCACTTTATGCTGATGACAGTCTCCATTCCCTCACAGTATGCTGATGACAGCATCCATCCTCTCACCATTGTCACTGCATGTAGATGAGAGCCTCCATCACCTCAGTGTATGTTGATGACAGCCTGCATCCCCTCACTGTATGCTGCTAACAGCCTCCATCCCCTCACTCTATGCTGATGATAGCCTCCATCCCCTCACTGTATGCTGATGACAGCCTCCATCTCCTCATTGTGTACTGATGACAGCTCTCATACCCTCACTGTACGCTGATGATAGCCTCCATCCCCTCACTGTATGCTGATGAAAGCTTCTATCCACTCACTGTATGGTGATGACATCTTCCATCCTTTCAATGTATGCTGATGACAGCCTCCATCCCCTCACTCTATGCTGATGACAGCATCCATCCTCTCACGATAAGCTGATGACAGCCTCCATCCCCTCACCATTCTCACTATATGCTGATGACAGCCTCTATCCCCTCACTGTATGCTGATGATATCCTGAATCCTCTCACTGCATGATGATGACAGCCTCATCTCTCTCACTGTATGCTGTTGACACCATCCATCTACACTCTGTATGCTGATGACAGCCTCCATTCACTCACTGTATGCTGATGACAGCCTCCATCCCCTCACTGTATGCTGATGGCATCCTCTATCCCCCACTGTATGCAGATGACAGCCTCCATTCTCTTACCATATTCACTATATGCTGATGAGAGCCTTTCCTACCCTCACTGTATGCTGCTCAGAGCCTCCATCCCCTCACTGTATTCTGATGACAGCCTCCATCCCTCACTGTATGCTGATGACAGCCTGGTGAGGTTTCATTGCACTTCAGAATAAATGTTCAACCCTCCCATGTGTGTAAGGCCAGGTGACCCTGCAGCTCAGGGTTTCGAGGTCTCAATATGTTTCACGTTCGTGCTAGACTCAGGCTTTGGGGGTCTAGAATATGCTTCACGCAAGCGCCAAATAGGTTTATGAATTTATAAACGTTTGTATACAATATAAAGGCAACAACAATTCAGTCACATTGTCTATAAAATTAATCAATATTAGATTATAACTAAATATGAGAATGAATGATACGGAAACAGCTCCACCTGCCCCAACACTGGGTTTCGAGGTCTCGTTCGGTGATTCACCACAAGCGTCAAACATGTTTATGATTTTAAAGTTACTTACCCCACCAAGGTCCTCCACCTTCCTTCTTTATCTACATGGACAACACTCACTCCACTTGCTGCTGCCGCCTTAGACGTGGACGTACGTACGCTCCTGATCATTACATCAATAACTGAATGTTTACATGTTTCGAACGCCTTTGCACAACACACACACACACACTTTAGGGTTATCACCCATTATTCTTATATTCACTGGTATTTCTTACATTCACTGGTATATCTCATATTCACTGGTGTATAATCACTTTTCACAACGCAACACGTGACACAACACTGCCTAATAATAGGTAAAAACATCCGTTCAAACACAGACACACTGGCTACATCCATGAAGCACCAGTGGTCGGGACAAACTAAACACAGCAGGACTCACGGGTATGTAACCAGGAAGAACAACTGTCCCGGGTTACCAGTGTTATAGTGTTGTGGCAGTAGCCACCAGTGCCATGTTATACGTAGACTGATGATTTGTGGATGACAATGTGTAAATAATGGTTAGGTTACATTGGATTACTAGAATGACACATCACAGAAAATATGTGAAGACTTATACTGGATGTTAAGACGCACACAGCATGTTAACACGTACACAGAATTTTAAGACGCACACTAGATGTGAAGACGTACACTGGATGTTAAGACGCACACGGGATGTTAAGACGTACACAGAATTTTAAGACGCACACTAGATGTGAAGACGTACACTGGATGTTAAGACGTACACTGGATGTTAAGACGTACACTGGATGTTAAGACTTACACTAGATATTCAGACGTACACTGGATATTAAGACGTACAGAGGATGTTAAGATGTACACTAAATGTGAAGACGTACATTGGATGTTAAGACGTACACTGGATGTTTAGACGTACACAGGATGTTAAGACTTACACTAGATGTTAAGACGTACGCTGGATGTTAAGACGTACGCTGGATGTTAAGATGTACACAAGATGTGAAGACTTACACTGGATGTTAAGACGTACACTGGATGTTAAGACGTACACAGGATGTTAAGACGTACACAGGATGTTAAGACGTACACTGGATGTTAAGACTTACACTAGATGTTAAGACGTACACTGGATGTTAAGACGTACACTGGATGTTAAGACGTACACAGGATGTTAAGACTTACACTAGATGTGAAGACGTACAATGGATGTTAAGACGTACACTAGATGTGAAGACGTACACTAGATGTGAAGACGTACACTGGATGTTAAGACGTACACTGGATGTTAAGACGTACACTGGATGTTAAGACGTACACTGGATATTAAGATGTACACTAGATGTGAAGACGTACACTGGATGTTAAGACGTACACAGGATGTTAAGACGTACACTAGATGTGAAGACGTACACTAGATGTGAAGACGTACACTAGATGTTAGGATGTACATAGGGTGTTTAGACGTACACTAGATGATATGACGTACACAGGATGTTAAGAGGTACACAGGATGTTGAGATGTACATAGGATGTTAAGATGTACACTGGATGTTAAGACGTACATTGGATGTTAGGACGTACACAGGATGTTAAGACGAACACAGGATGTTAAGATGTACACAGCATATTAAGATGCACACAGGATATTTAGACGTACACTAGATGTTAAGACGTACACAGGATGTTAAGACGTACACAGGGTGTTAAGATGTACACAGGATGTTAAGATGTACACTGGATGTTTAGAGGTAGAGAGGATGTTAAGATGTGCACTGGATTTTAAGATGTACACAGGATGTTACGATGTACACAGGATGTTTAGACGCACACTAGTTGTTAAGATGCACACATGATGTTAAGATGTACACAGGATGTTAAGACGTACACTGGATGTTAAGACGTACACGGGATGTTTACAGATACACAGGATGTTAAGACGAACACTGGATGTTAAGACGTACACTGGATGTTAAGACGTACACAGGATGTTTACAGGTACACAGGATGTTAAGACGACCACTGGATGTCAAGACGTACACAGGATGGTAAGATGTACACAGGATGTTTAGAGGTACACAGGATGCTAAGACATACATTGGATGTTTAGACGTACACAGGATGTTAAGACGTCCACTGGATGTTAAGACGTACATAGGTTGTTTAGACGTACACAGGATGTTAAGAAATGCACTGGATGTTAAGACGTCCACTGGATGTTAAGGTGTACGCAGGATGTTAAGAAGTACACAGGATGTTAAGACGCACACAGGATGTTTAGACGTACACAGGGTGTTAAGATGTACATTGGATGTTAAGACGTACACAGGATGTTAAGACGTACACAAGATGTTAAGACTTACACTGGATGTTAAGATGTGCACAGGATGTTAAAACGAGCTATGTCTGCTACATTTTGTTTTGATAGTTCAACAACATAGATGACGGTAGGACTTCATATGTTCCAGGTAAATGGGTAGAGTTGTTCTGTTTACATACAAAGCATAATCACACACAGTCATCCCATGTTACACATATTTCCGAGAGATCCCAGAGGGTAAGAAGTAACAGTAACAATAATTGTCATAAATCATATACATATATCTGGTAACGATGATCAAAATTATACGAATCCTTATTGCTCTATATATGCATTATTTTCTTGTTTTGGTTACACCAAATATTCTAAACAACAACGTCTAACAACAGTATTCGAACTTCGGTGATCCGGGGTAGTTATGTTTCCTGAACACGGTGATCCAGGGTAGTTATATTTCCTGAACACTCACAACAGCTGCCCATCACCGTTTAGTTGACCCAGACCGCCGGCGCCTTGTGGATGTAGCCAGTGTGTGTCTGTGTTTGTAGGGCTGTTTTTCTCCCGTTTCTCGGCAGTGTTACCTCAGTGTCACGTTCTCAAAATTGTTTACATAACAATGAAGATGGGTGATAACCGTAAAGCTTCACTATCTTGTATACAGAAATACAAAAAGTGTAAACATTCAGTTGTTGATTCCGTGAGGACAAAGAGCGTTCGCCACAGACGATGCCAATCTGCAGGGGTACTTAGTGACAACAACACTAGGATATCGTTTCTCTATCAAGGATACAGTATGGAAACTGAAATTGACAGCAAATATAAGCTACATCTCATAGTGCTATCCATCTGGATGTTGAATAATCTTTGACGGGGTAAGCAATCATTCGTTGAAGTATCAGCCATGTTTGACGATTGTGGTGAATCACTGAACGAGACCTCGAAACTCAGGAAGAACGAAAGTGAGTTGAATTGTTTCTGTATTGTTTATCGTCATATCTTTATTTTTGCTTCATTTTCATGACATTTATCGACGGTATAATGTAATAGTTATTTTGTCTATAGATTATGTAGAAGTTATAAGTGTACCCATATGAATGTTGAAAAACGAATATTTTTTTTCGCATGATTCAGTGTGGAAAGATTATTTCCATAAATGTTTATTGAGAAAGTAACTCAAGATTAGCTTTTCATGTTAATTGTGGTGAATGAATTAATGATATTTGTATGTCAGAATGTATTTTTTACAAATGGATACGAACGTGTTTGGTGTTGGCGTGAAGCACATTGAAACCCCGAAACCGTGCGCGGGTGGGATTCATGCGGCCTCGGACCTGGGAGGGTTTAACATATTCTTTGGAGCCCACGGCCTCCTCAAGGCTGTCCATCCACACTTCTCACGCGATATATGAAAGCCTGGGATGAGGATATTGTTCTGAATGATTGGATAGAAGTTCATATTTTTAAACAAGTTGTTTGTTAAAGATAACTATGATATATTTATCTATTTTTATTATTCATATCATACTTGGTCGCTGTCTCCCACGTTAGCGAGGTAGCGCAAGGAAACAGGCGAAAGAATGGCCCAACCCACCCACATACACATGTACATACATAAACGTCCACACACGCACATATACATACCTATACATCTCAAGGTATACTTATATATATACACACACAGACATATACATATATACACATGTACATAATTCATACTGTCTTCCCTTATTCATTCCCGTCGCCACCCCGCCACACATGGGATAACAACCCCCTCCCCCGCATGTGCGCGAGGTAGCGCTAGGAAAAGACAACAAAGGCCACATTCGTTCACACTCAGTCTCTAGCTGTCATGTATAATGCACCGAAACCACACCTCCCTTTCCACATCCAGGCCCCACAGAACTTTCCATGGTTTACCCCAGACGCTTCACATGCCCTGGTTCAATCCATTGACAACACGTCGACCCCTGTATACCATATCGTTCCAGTTCACTCTATTCCTTGCACGACTTTCACCCTCCTGCATGTTCAGGCCCCGATCACTCAAAATCTTTTTCACTCCATCATTCCACGTCCAATTTGGTCTCCCACTTCTCGTTCCCTCCACCTCTGTCACATATATCCTCTTTGTCAATCTTTCCTCACTCATTCTCTCCATGTGACCAAACCATTTCAAAACACCCTCTTCTGCTCTCTCAATCACATTCTTTTTATTACCACACATCTCTTTTACCCTTTCATTACTTACTCGATCAAACCACCTCACAACACGTATTGTCCTCAATGATTTGCTTTGTCGCTGTCTCCCGCGTTAGCGAGGTAGCGCAAGGAAACAGACGAGAGAATGGCCCAACCCACCCACATACACATGTATATACATACACGTCCACATACAGCACATATACATACCTATACATCTCAATGTATACATATATATGCACACACAGACATATACATATATACCCATGTACATAATTCATACTGTCTACTTTATTTATTCCCATCGCCACCCCGCCACACATGGAATAACAACACCCTCCCCCTCATGTGTGCGAGGTAGCGCTAGGAAAAACAACAAAGGCCCCGTTCGTTCACACTCAGCCTCTAGCTGTCATGTAATAATGCACCGAAACCACAGCTCCCTTTCCACATCCAGGCCCCACACAACTTTCCATGGTTTACCCCAGACGCTTCACATGCCCTGGTTCAACCCATTGGCAGCACGTCGACCCCGGTATACCACATCGTTCCAATTCACTCTATTCCTTGCACGCCTTTCACCCTCCCGCATGTTCAGGCCCCGATCACTCAAAATCTTTTTCACTCCATCTTTCCACCTCCAATTTGGTCTCCCACTTCTCCTCGTTCCCTCCACCTCTGACACATATATCCTCTTGGTCAATCTTTCCTCCCTCATTCTCTCCATGTGACCAAACCATTTCAAAACACCCTCTTCTGCTCTCTCAACCACACTCTTTTTATTACCACACATCTCTCTTACCCTTACATTACTTACTCGATCAAACCACCTCACACCACATATTGTCCTCAAACATCTCATTTCCAGCACATCCACCCTCCTGCGCACAACCCTATCCATAGCCCACGCCTCGCAACCATACAACATTGTTGGAACCACTATTCGTTCAAACATACCCATTTTTGCTTTCCGAGATAATGTTCTCGACTTCCACACATTCTTCAAGGCTCCCAGAATTTTCGCCCCCTCCCCCATCCTATGATTCACTTCCGCTTCCATGGTACCATCCGCTGCCAAGTACACTCCCAGATATGTAAAACACTTCACTTCCTCCAGTTTTTCTCCATTCAAACTTACCTCCCAATTGACTTGACCTTCAACCCTACTGTACCTAATAACCTTACTCTTATTCACATTTACTCTCAACTTTCTTCTTTCACACACTTTACCAAACTCAGTCACTAGCTTCTGCAGTTTCTCACATGAATCAGCCACCAGCGCTGTATCATCAGCGAACAACAACTGACTCACTTCCCAAGCTCTCTCATCCACAACAGACTGCATACTTGCCCCTCTTCCCAAAACTCTTGCATTCTCTTCCCTAGCAACCCCATCCATAAACAAATTAAACAACCATGGAGACATCACACACCCCTGCCGCAAACCTACATTCACTGAGAACCAATCACTTTCCTCTCTTCCTACACGTACACATGCCTTACATCCTCGATAAAAACTTTTCACTGCTTCTAACAACTTGCCTCCCACACCATATATTCTTAATACCTTCCACAGAGCATCTCTATCAACTCTATCATATGCCTTCTCCAGATCCATAAATGCTACATACAAATCCATTTGCTTTTCTATGTCTTTCTCACATACATTCTTCAAAGCAAACACCAGATCCACACATCCTCTACCACTTCTGAAACCACACTACTCTTCCCCAATCTGATGCTCTGTACATGCCTTCACCCTCTCAGTCAATACCCTCCCATATAATTTACCAGGAATACTCAACAAATTTATATCTCTGTAATTTGAGCACTCACTCTTATCCCCTTTGCCTTTGCACAATGGCAGTATGCAAGCATTCCGCCAATCCTCAGGCACATCACCATGAATCATACATACATTAAATAATCTTACCAACCAGTCAACAATACAGTCACCCCCCCCCCTTTTTTTTTTTTTTATAAATTCCGCTGCAATACCATCCAAACCCGCTGCCTTGCCGGCTTTCATCTTCCGCAAAGCTTTTACTACGTCTTCTCTGTTTACCAAATCATTTTCCCTAACCCTCTCACTTTGCACACCACCTCGACCAAAACACCCTACATCTGCCACTCTGTCATCAAACACATTCAACAAACCTTCAAAATACTCACTCCATCTCTTACTCACATCACCACTACTTGTTATCACCTCCCCATTTTCCCCCTTCGATGAAGTTCCCATTTGTTCCCTTGTCTTACGCACTTTATTTACCTCCATCCAAAACATCTCTTTATTTTCCCTGAAATTTAATGATACTCTCTCACCCCAACTCTCATTTGCCCTCTTTTTCACCTCGTGCACCTTTCTCTTGACCTCCTGCCTCTTTCTTTTATACATCTCCCACGCATTTGCATTATTTCCCTGCAAAAATCGTTCAAATGACTCTTTCTTCTCTCACTAATAATCTTACTTCTTCATCCCACTACTCATTACCCTTTCTAATATGCCCACCTCCCACACTTCTCATGCCACAAGCATCTTTCGCGCAAGCCATCACTGCTTCCCTAAATACATCCCATTCCTCCCCCACTCCCCTTACTTCCATTGTTCTCACCTTTTTCCATTCTGTATTCAGTCTCTCCTGGTTCTTCCTCACACAGGTCTCCTTCTCAAGCTCACTTACTCTCACCACTCTCTTCACCACAACATTCTTTCTTCTTTTCTGAAAACCTCTACAAATCTTCACCTTTGCCTCCGCAAGATAATGATCAGACATCCCTCCAGTTGCACCTCTCAGCACATTAACATCCAAAAGTCTCTCTTTCGCGCGCCTGTCAATTAAAACGTAATCCAATAACGCTCTCTGGCCATCTCTCCTACTTACATACGTATACTTATGTATATCTCTCTTTTTAAACCAGGTATTCCCAATCATCAGACCTTTTTCAGCCCATAAATCTACAAGCTCTTCACTTCTAGAATTATTTAGGCTATGTATTTTAATCCCTCCTCAACTCCCATATCCTTAAACACCTCGAAAATCCATATCTTCTCTCTGACCACCAGTGTGGCTTTTGTAAGGCGGGATCCACTGGTGATATTCTTTCCCATCTTACTAATGTTTGGTCTTCATCCCTGAAAGATTCTGGGGAGTCATGTGTAGTTGCTCTTGATATATCAAAGGCTTTTGACAGGGTCTAGCATCGGGGTCTCATCTCTAAGGTTCCGTCTTTTGGCTTACCTCCCTCACTTTGCTCCTTCATATCTAGCTTCTTCTCTGGCCGATCTGTCTCTGTGGTTGTTGATGGATCAGCCTCCCCCTTCTCTCCATCACCAGCGGTGACCCTCAAGGTTCTGTCCTATCTTGTACACTTTTTGTTCCACGATTTCCTGTCCTCCACAAATAATCCAATGCATTCATACGCTGACGACTCAACACTGCATTCATCCACATCCTTCACTTCTCCCTCTTCTCTCACTCGACCTGCATCTCGTCTTGACTCAGCTTCCTCAATAAACTCGGACAAGATATCTTAATGGGGTTCACAAAATCTTGTTAAGTTTAATGCCTCCAATACCCAATTTCTACCCATCTTTCTTTCTAAAACTCATCACAACTCTCGACTCACCTTTGACGGTTCTGTGATTCCACATCTTAGACTCACTGAACATAGTTGGTATTACTGTGATATTTACTCTTTTTTGGAGACCCCACATTACAGGAATAGCTACATCTGCCTCTAAGAAACTGGGTGTTCCATTTAGATGTCGAAACTTCTCTTCTGAACAGTTGCTCCGTTTATACAAGGGATTGATTCGTCCTTGTGTGGAGTACTGCTCTCACATTTGGGGTGGTTGTAGCTCTGTATCCTTACCTGACAGAGTTGAGTCGAAAGCGGTCCGACTTTTAAACTCTCCCAGGCTAACTTGCCCTACGCCACAATGTTGGTTCACTTTCCCCTCTTCTATAGGTATTACTTTGGTTTTTGCTCCCGAGAGCTGGCTGCTTGTGTGACACCACCACTAGCTAGATCATGCAATACTCAACAAGCTGCTGCGTCACATGATTATTGTGTGGCCATCAGCAACTCAAGGGTGGGCCGTTTTGATACCTGCTTCTTTCCCTACACGTTGAAGCTTTGGAACTCTCTCCCTTCTCATGTCTTTCCCAATATCTATGACCTGGTACATTTCAAAAGACTGGATTTTTCACTTTCTCCAAAATTCTTGTCTTTTCGTTTTCCGTTTCATAAGTTTCTCTGTTTTTCAATTAAGTCCCGGCCTTGATGTGGACATTTGTCCGTGACTGGAGCCTTCATCATGAAAAAAAATGTGGGTCAGGTACTGTGGGGACGGTTGAGGTAGTTTCAGCTAAGCAAATATATTACAAACGTTGTAGACCTGAGAATTATACATAGCAGAGCTGACAGGAGTAAGATGTGTTGAGAGTTTATAAGTAGTATTCCTGGACTACAGTACAATCCGGTGTATGTTTTTTTTTATGATTACTAAATTGTAATTCAGAAAATAATGCATCGTGAATAAGGAATATAAAAAGACATGAGTCGGACCGAACATCTTTTGCTTAGGGTGAGACGCAATCATCAGTAGACAGGATGTTATCATAATGCCGGTGAATATGGATGTTACGATTATCTAGCGGACAGTCAACTTCCCGAGTTTTGAAAGCCCGAAGATATCTATAAACGTTGATCTGTGTAGGCAAACGCAGGTCATACTTAACCTGTGGCTCTGACCAGCATCATCGGGTTCACCTCTTACGTTTTTGCTTTACGTATTTCCTGTCAACAATTAACGTAGAATATGAGAAATCTTATCATGTGCAGCCCAACAAGCCAAAGAAATATAGAAAATATATAGAATCGATCATATGGCGTTGTAATTACTAC
The DNA here is from genome assembly GCF_036320965.1 of Panulirus ornatus. Lineage (NCBI taxonomy): Eukaryota > Metazoa > Arthropoda > Malacostraca > Decapoda > Palinuridae > Panulirus > Panulirus ornatus. The sequence goes on from NC_092279.1 coordinate 8,720,973, forward strand.
TGGTATACTAGTATTCGGTTAAATGCGAGTCTGATCCGACGTTCAACATATGCTGCGTGACACTGGAAATTTACTGTATCCTGATTTCTTGTAATGATTCTCACAAAATGAGGTTTAAAAGTATTTTCCGTAGGTAATTCTCAGCTATTTCGTATTATATAATGGAAATGGTATCAACAATGGATCCATTCAACGTACATTTCGTTGAGTTTTCTTTTTTCAGATTAATTATTATAGTCACCCATAATCAAACCGTTTTCTCTTATAGTATGACAAGAGTACAGAGAGAGAATATATTTTAGGGGACACTATTGTATAGAGTTAACATCTAAGGTAAACTTACTTTCTCTTACTTCTTCAGACCTTGTGAATGCAGAACGATGCCTTATCTGATTGATTTATAAAGAGTGTCCTTTTTGTACCATTATCCCATTTTAAGTAAGCAATGCGTTTGATGAAAGAAATACGTGACTGCTTATGACGTTGAAATACAAAATATGCGGAACATTGCTTATAGGTTGTATTTTTGTCATGTCGGTATAGTTTTATGGAGTGATAATCACCAGCAGTCAGACAGTGTCAAAATACAGATGTTTTTAAGGACTGAGTAAAATCGTGTGTATAGATTAGGTGCTAATGACACTAATGTGTTTGTACGTAATTTCTGATTTTTCTTGATTGTTGTTAATGACTGTGCTCATCTCTTAAGTGATAGTTTTTAGTGATCATGAAATCATTGTGTTTTGTATCTAGCTTAAGTGTATAGTGTAATGTGACATCAGTATCATTATTCACTCTATCAGTCATTTGATGGTATTACGGGGTCCACATTGGAAATAGGTATTTGTGTACATCCTTCATGTGATATTCTTGGTGAAATATGTATATGTCTTCAGTGTCCATGTATCTTACAAAATCACGTCACTCTCATGTTATCAAGAACGTTATCTAACGTTGTCCAGGGGACGAAGGAATGTGACGTAGTGTGACAAGGGCCTGATAACGGTGTAATGATGCGTTATGGAGAAGTAGGTATTGTACATAGCTACGTATAGACAATATAACATCTTTACTATGTTGTAAACGCAGCGACAGTTGTACAGTGGATGATTGGGTTGTATTTCTTAAGAAATCATGTGATTGGTGAAGGGCCAGTACTTGATGATGTAGACTGGGCTACATTTGCGACACACACACACACACACACACACACACACACACACACGATCCCTACCTCCACACTACTCCACACCTAACGACCCGCCCCCAAATAGCAATGAGAAAAAAAAAAAAAGCTTACCCTGCCTCACACTACAGTAACTTCACAGATCCTCACTCACACCTCCAACAAACACAACAGATGAAACACATACACACTTACCTGACCCAAGGAGCATCAAGTAACCGCCCTCCCAGCTCAGTCTTAAACATCATCCCGCCAGGTATACGTTCATCTGGAACCACACTCCCTAGACATACACGAGTCACTCTTCCGTCCACACTCGGGGCAACACTTTTTTCTTATTACCAGATCACCTGAATAACAGCCGGTCTGCAACTAGCGGGTCGTTCCCCTGGTGCAAGAAGACTTATCACCAAGACCAGAGCACACAGTCAGCCACGCCTGAGAAAAGGCCGTCGCTCGGGTCGTTTAAAAGCAGGTGTCCTCACCGTCACAGACGTGAGAGGACTAACCCCCATACAGTGCACTGACTGAAGATACGAGAACGTCGAGTGGATGTGTTGACCTGTGGAATGTTCCAGAACGGTGGTCACACCTGGCAAGAGTTACTTGAAAGAACATAAAGGATCAGGGAGCTCACTCTTGCGTGGAACCTCAGTCTGGATGACGAGGTCGAACATCGTTCATCAACCAGGTGGATGACGCAACTCTTGAGTAACAGTGAGTGACTCCAATGGTTAAGCCATCGTACTCAAGAGGCAAAGTCGTCGTACGCAATTTGTCGTACACAAAGGGTATTCAAGTCGTGGCGGTCAGTGGGTTAAGTCGTTGTACATCAGGCGGTGTTCCTGGAGTTGTATTTCTGCATCCCGTATGATGATACCATCATGAGGAAGTGTTAAGAACAGACTGAGTGGGAAAACCTGTCAAAAGCGATGCCTCTGTCCGAGGAGACGCCATGAAATGTGTTAAATGAGAGAGAGAGAGAGAGAGAGAGAGAGAGAGAGAGAGAGAGAGAGAGAGAGAGAGAGAGAGAGAGAGAGAGTAACAAATCATTTAACAAGGTGAGAAAATTTCGTATGCGTGTCCAGTTAAATGAATTTCGCGCCAGTCACAACACCAAGTGAAGAAAATGATATAAAAATTTTTCACCAGAGATCAAAGCAGTTGTGCGGCAGACCCACACAATAACAAGAGAAAATGACGCTGTCGGAATAAAAGTGTTGGGAAATAATATTATATACAATGTACGTATATATGACGCCGGAGTTAGTGGAACCCGCTGGCAAAACAAGGCTTTGAAATACTGTAGTGGATTGCCAACTGGTCTATAAACATGTCACATACGTGTTGTATATGAGATAAACTTGGAACATATGTGACTAACGTGTGTTACCATGAGAAGTGTAAACATATACATCTCATACATTTTATATATATATATATATATATATATATATATATATATATATATATATATATATATATATATAAATGCCACAGGAACACTCTTTTTAAGAGAGGATCTTCGTATTTCGTAGGGCCATCTTTCAAAAGGCCTCTACATCAGAGGCGCGCTACTTCCAGTAGCAGGGAAATGATGGACTCCATTTTCTCATCTCCTCCTCGGCGACCTCCTCTCCCTTGCCTCACCACTCCTGACACACAGATCCTCTGCCAGCGTCTCATCTGTCATGCTTCCCAGCGGTCGAAGTTCTCCGTCAGTCGACGCTCACTGTCTTGTTTCCTTCGTGCATGATCACCCGACCTCACGCCTTAGACGTTCCTGATGCACTTCACACCCGACACATCACCCTCTTCCTTTCCTCAGCGTTCAGCGCTTAAGACTCGCATGATTAGAGCATTGCTGTGGGTAACTGTAGCTTCAGACTTACGCATGTTTGCCCTTACAGAAGCTGGCCTTTTCCTCCACACGCTCCTTAACGCATCCTGGACCTTATCTTCCTCTCCCAGCCTATGACGTACTTCATCCCTCTCGCATCCACCTGCTGGCACGTCCACTCCCAGGTACCTAAGGCACTCCAGGTCCTCCAGATACCTAGGTTGGTAGCGCGCGCTCCGGTGGCTGCCTACCGCTGGAGAGAGAGAGAGAGAGATAGATAGAGAGAGAGAGAGAGAGAGAGAGAGAGAGAGAGAGAGAGAGAGAGAGAGAGAGTAACCAAGTTTTGTTACATACAGTCATAAAGATGACAGACTACTGTCGAAGGTGGGGTCCGCTCTCCTCTCCTTATTCACCTACTGCCTCTCCCAGAACTTCCTCCTGCTGCACAACAGCGTGTATCGCTGTAGGGCACCGCCTAAGGCACACTGTACATGTTGCCACGAGTTTTTCACCAAAAGTTTTTGTGACGTCGTTCAAACATTCCACATATATATGGTTCGGCATTTTATGAAGTCATACTCTCATCCGCCTTTTTTTACATTCTAATCCTATTCTTTTACATTTTTCTTCAAAAGTCCCAAATTTAACATACCCTCATGTTACATGTCGAATCCTCTGTTTGAATATTATTTCTCACGTCTTGATCATACCTTCATACACGAACTCGTTATTATAAAGAGTCTGTGGAGACACTCCAGAATATTCAGTATATTTGAAACTTCAGGAACCGTCAACCTCAAGTGATGTCGTGTGTTTAGTAACGGTGTTAGATTCTATGTTAACCCTTCATAAGGGTAATGCTGTCCGAATCGCGCCAGTAATGGATTGATCCAGCTCACCTGATGTGTGGAAACGACCCTCATATGTCCTGGTCTGAAGCACCGCCTCCTGCACCGTCTCCTGTACCGCCTCCTACAACGCCTCCTACACCGCCTTCTGCACCGCCTTCTGCAACGTCTCCTGCACCACCTCCTGCACCGCCTCCTGTACCGCCTCCTACAACGCCTCTTACACCGCCTCCTGCACCGCCTTCTGCAACGTCTCCTGCACCACCTCCTGTACCGCCTCCTACACGCCTCCTGCACCGCCTCCTGCACCGCCTGCTGTACCACCTCCTGCACTGCCTATTGCACCGCTTGCTGCACCACCTCCTGCACCACCACCTGCACCACCTCCTGCACCGCCTCCTGCACCACCTCCTGCACTGCCTCCTGCACTGCCTCCTGCACCACCTCCTGCACTGCCTCCTGCACCACCTCCTGCACTGCCTCCTGCACCACCTCCTGCACTGCCTCCTGCACTGCCTCCTGCACCGCCTCCTGCACCACCTCCTGCACTGCCTCCTGCACTGCCTCCTGCACCACCTCCTGCACCGCCTCCTGCACCGCCTCCTGCACCACCTCCTGCACTGCCTCCTGCACTGCCTCCTGCACCACCTCCTGCACTGCCTCCTGCACCACCTCCTGCACTGCCTCCTGCACCACCTCCTGCACTGCCTCCTGCACCACCTCCTGCACTGCCTCCTGCACCGCCTCCTGCACCACCTCCTGCACTGCCTCCTGCACTGCCTCCTGCACCACCTCCTGCACCGCCTCCTGCACCGCCTCCTGCACCACCTCCTGCACTGCCTCCTGCACTGCCTCCTGCACCACCTCCTGCACTGCCTCCTGCACCACCTCCTGCACTGCCTCCTGCACCACCTCCTGTGTGGTGGTGGTCGTGGACACAAGGCTGTAGGGAAATGTTCCTTTGTGAAATGTTGTCTGTTTGGTAGATGTTGGTCGTATTAATATCCGCCTTTGTGTTGGTCTTATGTTAACTGAGACGGTATGGACACCTGACTTAATCAAGGCCATCTCATTAACGCTACATACAAACACACACATACGTATATATATATATATATATATATATATATATATATATATATATATATATATATATTCATTATTTATTTTGCTTTGTCGCTGTCTCCCGCGTTTGCGAGGTAGCGCAAGGAAACAGACGAAAGAAATGGCCCAATCCACCCCCATACACATGTATATACATACACGTCCACACACGCAAATATACATACCCATACATCTCAGTGTACACATATATATACACACACAGACACATACATATATACACATGCACACAATTCACACTGTCTGCCTTTATTCATTCCCATCGCCACCTCGCCACAATTGGAATAACATCCCCCTCCCCCCTCATGTGTGCGACGTAGCGCTAGGAAAGACAACAAAGGCCCCATTCGTTCACACTCAGTCTCTAGCTGTCATGCAATAATGCCCGAAACCACAGCTCCCTTTCCACATCCAGGCCCCACAGAACTTTCCATGGTTTACCCCAGACGCTTCACATGCCCTGATTCAATCCATTGACAGCACGTCGACCCTGGTATACCACATCGTTCCAATTCACTCTATTCCTTGCACGCCTTTTCACCCCCTGCATGTTCAGGCCCCGATCGCTCAAAATCTTTTTCACTCCATCCTTCCACGTCCAATTTGGTCTCCCACTTCTCGTTCCCTCCACCTCTGACACATATATCCTCTTTGTCTATCTTTCCTCACTCATTCTCTCCATGTGACCAAACCATTTCAAAACACCCTCTTCTGCTCTCACAACCACACTCTTTTCATCACCACACATCTCTCTTACCCTTTCATTACTTACTCGATCAAACCACCTCACACCACATATTGTCCTCAAACATCTCATTTCCAACACATCCACCCTCCCCCGCACAACTCTATCTATAACCCACGCCTCGCAACCATATAATATTGTTGGAACCACTATTCCTTCAAACAAACCCATTTTTGCTTTCCGAGATAATGTTCTCGCCTTCCACACATTCTTCAACGCTCCCAGAACCTTCGTCCCCTCCCCCACCCTGTGACTCACTTCCGCTTCCATGGTTCCATCCGCTGCCAAATCCACTCCCAGATATCTAAAGCACTTCACTTCCTCCAGTTTTTCTTCATTCAACTACAGACCGGCCCAGCAATGCGTGCTGTCCCGTGCATGGATCGTGGTCGGTAATGCTGACCACTACACCAGGGAGGCCCACGTTTCTGTCTGTATTTCACTCTAATTCTCTCTGTCAACTTCTGTCTGTGTTTGATATCCTGTGTCTGTACAGATGATGGGTCTTTGTGTTAAAGTTCCACTAGTTCCGTTCCGTTACCTCCTTTGGTTATCAAACTGTAGCATGTGCATACGTAAGTGTCTGTTGTCGTGTTACGTCACGTGTCTGTATCACGTTACGTCCCTGCATGAAGCACATGTGCTCTGGTTTGTTACATAAACCAGTACATACTTAGTGTGACGTGTGGTTACCACACCCAGCCAGCAGTACACACGACACCCGCGGGAGCGACGGCTTTTCGGCTCCAGCGTGAGGGATGTGTTTTTAAAGGCGAGGCGACAGATACGAGGTATATATACATTATAACACATATATCGTCAAGAGTGATGTTATACAGTCACTATGATGTTGTACGGTCACTATGATGTTATACAGTCACTATGATGTTGTACGGTCACTATGATGTTATACAGTCACTATGATGTTGTACGGTCACTATGATGTTATACAGTCACTATGATGTTGTACGGTCACTATGATGTTATACAGTCACTATGATGTACGGTCAAAATGTTGTCATACAGTGACTATGATGTACAATCACTGTGATGTTGTACGGTCAATATGATGTACGTTCACTATGATGTTATACAGTCACTATGATGTACAATCACTATGATGTACGGTCATTATGATGTTGTACGGTCACTATGATGTTGGACAGTAACTATGACGTTGTACAGTCAATATGATGTTGTACGATCACAATAGTTTGATACCGTCACCATAACGTAAGGGAAACTTGGTCAAAATTAGCACAGTACTGACTTATTGTTTGATGCCTCAGATTTATGAGTCATAGTGTTCATTGCTCTGTCGTAAATATTCATTATTTGCCATATACTCCAAATATGTCGTAACAGTGGATTATTTTGTCGTAGTATTGAGGTTGTGGAAGCATAATTTGCCATTAATAGTATTATATTATAGTATTCATCACAGTAACGTTGATTTATTACACGTTGCTGCCATGCTGATAAAATATGTCCTTTATTTTGTGTTGTGGGAGAGACGGGTGATGGGTGGGTGGCTGGGTGAGGCGTGAGCAGCCGTGTGTATACCAGGTGTGTGGCTTATGACCGGTCAACTGCTCTACTCCCACTGGACCCACGAAGATTGTCTTTGATCAGGTGTTGCTGGGGACGCTGTTGTGGTGTGGTTATCCGGTGTGGTCAGGTTCAGTCCAGTGTACGATACATTGCCTGATGTTAATTCAAGAGTTCACAATATATCTTTATGTTGGTGTACTGCCTGTATTGTTTAATCTGACCTCAGGCCACGTGCTGGGGTACACATCTGACCCCTCAGGGCCACGTGCTGGGGTACACATCTGACCCCTCAGGGCCACGTGCAGAGGCCCGTAAAGTTAGATAAAGAAGAGAGAGAGAGAGAGAGAGAGAGAGAGAGAGAGAGAGAGAGAGAGAGAGAGAGAGAGAGAGAGAGAGAGAGAGAGAGAGAGCATTTCACCGGGGAAAGTTCTGCTGACAGCCAGTAATTAGCAGGTAATATTGGGGTGCCAGTCACCCGTAATGGCTCCCAACACCAGAGAATATTCACTCGCCCCGTCCACCACCGCCACCACCTCCCCGGGATATTCACTGAATTAAAATCTTAATTTGAATCCAGCTGAAGCCATGACTGTGAAAACTGGTGACTAAAATATTTTTCGCCTCCTGTGTTGAGCAACAGCAACGTATGGTCTTGTCTGTGAACAAAGGACAGGGTAGAGGCGTTTGCCTGGTCCAGCTTTCAAAAGTGACATTCGTCTCGGGTTTTGTTTTGTGTTTTTCTAACATTATTCCTCCACCTTGGGCACTGCAGATCTCCCCTGGTCATGTTTCACTCTTTCATTCCTCCAGCAACAGTGGCGGGCACAAACATCTCGTCGTGTCTTCATCACGACAGCTTCCCTCAGTGCCTCACGGTCCTCCAGCCTCACTACGTCCTTCTCACAAGCATCATCCTCCATGTGGACTCTCTTCCTTTGGTCGTGTATCCGAGCAGTTCTCTCACATCCCATCCTTCTCATGACACAGTCACCTCTGCCTCTCCTGACCGTCCACTGACCCCCGGCCCAGGATTTTCTAATGCATCTTGTAAGTTGTTTGAGGGAAAGGGTAAGAGTAAAGGGACATTAGTTTATCATCAGTGCACTTTTCTCCTTGAAATCGTTTCATCTACAAACACTAGTATCTTAATGAGGTTCTCCAGTAAGTGTAGTGTTACTTGGTGTGGAACATCATCACTTCCTGCTGCTGTCTATCGGCAGAGACTTAGGCCCGAATCCAGTTCCCTCCACGTAAATGTAGAATAATCTGCGGGAGATTTGAAGATCCTGTACTCTCACACCTGACCAACGGTTGAATCATGACACCTGACCAACGGTTGAATCATGACACCTGACCAACGGTTGAATCATGACACCTGACCAACGGTTGAATCATGACACCTGACCAACGGTTGAATCATGACACCTGACCAACGGTTGAATCATGACACCTGACCAACGGTTGAATCATGACACCTGACCAACGGTTGAATCATGACACCTGACCAACGGTTGAATCATGACACCTGACCAACGGTTGACTGTTGGCAGTTGAGAAAGTGGCCCCAGGTCCCTCTCCCCACACTTCATACAGTCAGTGATGCTGGACACGTCTCATGACTCAACACATCAAAAGATATTCATCATTAAGTACCACTTAAGCCACTAGTGACATGAGAGTCCAAGATGAATATAATGTAAGTCAGCATCTGCGCCACCTCCAGCAGCAGGAGGATGACCACATGTTGCATAGACTGATGTGTTAGTAAAGAGTTGAGTAAGGCAGTCAAGAATATAGTGAGGGACCTGTTGACGTTCATCATTTCTGGAGGATTATTCTCTCCTGGATGTGTCTTGATGATGAAAGTGGGTTATTACCATAAGAGGATTATCAGCCATTTCCATTTTCCCTTGCAGAAAAAAATCTGTTACAGCATCCGATTATTTGTGAACACAACAAAAACCATCACATTGATTCTTGTATAAGAGGACATGTCTTCATCACTAGATGAAAAATCACAAGAGATTTAGGATGATTGTAATTTCTGATATGCTCTCTGTCTGTCTGTCTGTCTGTCTGTCTGTCTGTCTGTCTGTCTGTGTCTGTCTGTCGGTGTCTGTCTGTCGGTGTCTGTCTGTCGGTGCCTGTCTGTCTGTGTCTGTCTGTCGGTGTCTGTCTGTCTGTCTGTCTCTCTCTCTCTCTCTCTCTCTCTCTCTCTCTCTCTCTCTCTCTCTCTCTCTCTCTCTCTCTCTCTCTCTCTCTCTCTCTCTCTCTCATTAACCAGTGCTTGAATCTGGATATTACAGGCAAACAAGGTGTAAGCAATACAAACATAATGTCTAAATTGCACGGTTGTTTAAGATGTGTGGCTGACCTGATCCTTGATGGTCAGGTCAAACGTCATGCCGTCGTACTCAAGGTCGTACCGTCGTGTTAAGGATCGTACCGTCGTGTTAAGCAGCGTACCTTTGTATTAAGGATCGTACCGTCGTATTAAGGATCGTACCGTCGTGTTAAGGATCGTACCGTCGTGTTAAGGATCGTACCGTCGTGTTAAGGATCGTACCGTCGTATTAAGGATCGTACCGTCGTGTTAAGGATCGTACCGTCGTGTTAAGGATCGTACCGTCGTATTAAGGATCGTACCGTCGTGTTAAGGATCGTACCGTCGTGTTAAGGATCGTACCGTCGTGTTAAGGATCGTACCGTCGTGTTAAGGATCGTACCGTCGTGTTAAGGATCGTACCGTCGTATTAAGGATCGTACCGTCGTGTTAAGGATCGTACCGTCGTGTTAAGGATCGTACCGTCGTGTTAAGGATCGTACCGTCGTGTTAAGGATCGTACCGTCGTGTTAAGGATCGTACCGTCGTGTTAAGGATCGTATCATTGTATTAATGTACTAGACACAGTACACACATTCATGATATACTTTATAATGTTATAAGTTGTATACACAGTACGTGTGTATGCCTCGCATACTTCAAATGTGGTAAACCTAACCTTCATACATGGCCACAGCATCATCGTATTCAATACACAAAAGTACAATGAAAAATACAAAACGGGAGATCATACTTCAGTGCTGCAATATATATTCTTATCTCCGTGGTGCAGGATCCTCATACATCATACATAGGATCTGGGTCGTATACACGAGCGGTGGAGATCAAATGGTCATAACACAGAGGATAACGTTCCTAATATAACAGCCCTGAGGTGGTCTTTGATGAAGACTTTAACTTCTATCACTGGGATTATGGCCCAGTTGTAACTTCGCTCCGCAGATAAATATTGGATCCAATTGATGCGGCGTATCTTATTATGCAAATTTGACTCAATTTACATATCCCGAGCCTTTGAAAGCATTGTGATGTACACGTAGGGATTATGGTGGGGCAGGGAACATTGTTTTGATATGAGGCGGCCACAGGGTTGGCACATACCCTGGCGAATGTGATTTTCATGTTAGTTTTCTCCTTCCATCATGGCTACTTATACCGACCTCAGGGCTGGCTGTCTTTAAGACGTTGACTCAACCCAATTTATATGTGCAATTATCCTGTTATGGACGAAGTGCCAACTTTACTACGGCTGAAAAGGGGGTTGGTCGCTGTGTCAGTGTGGGGGAAGTCATGTGGGGGAGTTTAGGGTTGATTCCCAGATGACACGCTCTCCCCCACCCCAGAGGTTCCTCTGCCTGTGGAAATATTCTCATTTTTTATACAGATTTTCAAATCTACGACACTTCACATCGTCACATATAATAAAGTGTGTGTGTCTGTGTGTGTGTGTGTGTGTGTGTGTGTGTGTGTGTGTGTATGTGTGTGTGTGTGTGTGTGTGTGTGTGTGTATGTGTGTGTGAAGCCAGCACACAGCAGTCGCCTAGCTTAGGTTGAGGTAAACAACTACTGCTTGGGGTGTATATCCTGTACACATACAGTACCACAACAACCTCTATGATGCCGGAGTCTGGAATGACATTTTACTTTCATTAGATTTCGACAAATTTTTTTTGGACTTTTTTTTTTGTAAGTTTAAAAGTTAAGTGTAATTTCGATCATGAACCAGAACTCTGATTCGAGATACTTCGAAAGTAATTTCGTAGTTTGCTCAGTGATTACCATCAAGCGAACTGCTTCAAGATCCGGTGTAAACTTTGCCTTCTCCTACTCACGGTCAGTATACATACCAGGTAAACAACAGTTTACTCCATAGCTTTAGCATCCCCGGCAGTAAAACGTTAATATAACACTAAACATTATTTTTTTCTAACTTCGTCATAACCTTAACACATTATATATTTACACATAATAACAATAATACATATACAAGAGACAGAAATAATGAAATATACATATCTGGTAAATGTATATAGAGTTCACAAACAGTTTTTCAACATACCGCCTCCTTAAATCCACCACCACCACACGTAATCTATGTAAACATCAACAAAAACATTACTGGAACCATGATACATATGATGACGGTTGGTTACTGAGCCAGAGAGTCATCTCGTAAGGCGTTGACTTAATCGTATTTTATTTACTAACGTAATGATATGGAAGGTTAGGATGCCGTGACCCTCGTCCTGCTAGTGTTGCATGTTAGGTGAGGAAGCTCATGTGATCATTGTGTCATCCTTCTGACTGAAGCAGATTGTCTCATGCTTCACTTGTCGTCCGTCCAGACTACAGCCGTCAACACACTCACTCACTGTGCACGATTTTCTCTCCTTCTCCGTTGTTTCCCGCCACTGTATCACGTTCTGAGCTTCCACAGTGATTCGTTAACTAGATCAAACTAGTCATCTTTGTTCTCACGTTGCATTCAGACGAATTTCTCTCTGCTACATCTTTTCCAGATTTCCGTGAGCCATGAGGCTTCACATTCAGAAATTCGGCCATGAGAGTAGGTGACCCACGGGTGATCCTCGGTGAGTGGGATCCGAACACGTAATTGGGGAATTAGAGAAGGTAACGAAGAAAGATAATTTCTGGAGAATGGGAGAGGAAAAACCAAATGGAAAGATGATTTAGAAGCAGCTGAGTTACAGAAGAAGAAGTGAGGGAAGATGTGTGAGGAGGTGGGAGGGTAAGAGAAGCAGCTGTTTCTGGAACAAACTGGAAATGTTGTCAAAAAAACATACGATGGACGAGGGAGGTGTGTGTGTGTGTGTGTGTGTGTGTGTGTGTGTGTGTGTGTGTGTGTGTGTGTGTGTGTGTGTGTGTGTGTGTGTGTGTGTGTGTGTGTGTGTGTGTGTGTGTAGGTTCCTGGATCTGGTAGCCAACTGGTGAGTGATGAGGAGGCAAATCATGGCGGTACTTACCACACAAGACCAGATTATCATGATGACATGTTGTGATGATCTGTGTTGTGATGCATCATACATCAACGTCTTACTGCGTGCGATGCGGTTTTCCAGAGGGACAGATTATTATGAACAATGATAAAGGGCGTTTAAACAACGGTCTGTTGTTTTGAAAGTGAATCAGCCAGATAAATGGAAGACTTTTTTTGGCATTACAGGACGTTGCACTTCTTGAAGAACGTGAGAAATGTAATAATCAGACGTTTAACCTAACCACAACAAGCAGTTGTAACGTAACCTTAACCACTGTACTGCTTATGGTCTTGCCTCCTGTATGACGTCAGCAGATAGCCACAGTGACCCCGTTATGTTTGCGTGCTCTCCCCAGCGGACCGTAGGACACAGCTCGCAGGATCGTCCATGACGGAGCGTAGGACGGATATCCTTCACGACGGAGTGTAGAAGGCAGCGTCGGAGATCCTTCAGAGGGACCCGCTGGCAACCAGGGACGCGGTGACCATCCTGCAGGAGAGCTGTTGGTGATGTATGCCCCCAGGGCTGGAGGGACGCTCCTCCTCTCCGCGTGCATCCTTCACCCCTACTGACCACAACTTGTCAACACCGTCACCAGATGTGAGCCTAGATTTTCCTCAATGTTTATGGCCGCTGAGAATCGAAGACGCAGAGGAGTGTGGGATTGTGCGTCTGAGGAGGCCGGATGCGCCGCCATTGTGGGCAATATGTCTTACGCACGGCGCCTCCTTCCATCTCCAGCCCAGGACAATACAGGCAATAAACGTCACACACGACAAAGGAAAGCCAAGCCAAGACTCGAACGCCATTCCTCCCGCCACAGACTACATATAGCGGCGTCGTGGCTCATCCCTCAGTGTCAACCAGGAGCGGCTGCTGACGGCTGGCTGGAGTGGCCTGAGAGAGAGAGAGAGAGAGAGAGAGAGAGAGAGAGAGAGGTTCCCTGACCTACTGAGGAGCAGGGAGAGCGCATGCCCATACATTCACACTCCCTTACACACACACACACACTCCCTCACGCACGCTCTCACCTCCTCCCTCACACTGCCATCCACACCTTATACTGCTGCCACGACACAGACCAGATATCCTCAAGACGACGTTATCAACGACACACAGTGGAGCGGCAGCGACACTTGAATCTTCGGTAACTGTGAAGTATAACCCTCTGATGTACCATTATATACAGTGGATGAACTGTGAGGAGAGAACTGGGGAAACCACGGTAGATGGGCAACAGCTGGGGAACCCCAGAGGGTCGTCTGGAATAGGGAGTCCCCACCAGCATAGGAATGGTCTGGTCTGAGATGTGTATGGTTGCTGTAATTTGTTTGCTGTGTCGGGCAGGACGTCCTCTGGAGTTCGACTTGGGGCTGTGGTGATGTGCTGGGTGTCGCCAGGGGATGGTAGAGAAGATGGGGTATGGAGATAGGAATAGGGGCGTGTGGAGATGTGGTAGAGAGGGGAGTGGTAGTGCTGATGTGGTGGATATAATGTGGCTATGATGGAAGGAAAGTGGGTTGTTTTTGTGTTGACTTTGGGTTGCTGGGAGTGTGGCACTGGTGGGAGAGTCCTGGTGGATGGATTTTTGTTGTAAGGCGTGATTGGTTAATGTGTGGTGGGGGCGTGTTTGGTAGGGAGATGAGGGAGTATAGTGGTGTGCTGATGCCTGTAGCGGAAGGACGAGGTTGTGACTGTGAAGAGTGAGGTTGTGGTACAGAAGGGGTTATGAGAGTGATGGTGGATGTGTGAGGTGTGGTTAAGGGCAAGATGGTGTGGTATTAGGGATTGTAGGGGGGGGGGGGAGGGAGGGTGTGATTGGGTGTGGTACTGTAAGTATAGTAGTGGCTTCATTCTATGGTTGTGGTAGATATGGTTAGTGTTGTAGTAGTTGGAGATATGGTTAGTGGTAGGATGCCGTGGCACAGATAGCATAATGTGTAATACAAAAAAATCATAAGAATCGGTAATGCACATTCCGGTCTCAAGATACAATGTCAGTAGCGAACGCTGTGAAAGAAATACATAAAGATAACATCAGATAGACACAAGAAGAATCAACTTTGAGAGGCGGAGTAGCATCAAGATGTAGGGGGAGAATTTCATAAATCTGGGTTAGGATCCCAGAGAAGCTGAGGACGGCCATGGCAAGGAGGAAACACGTTATGTATGGAGGTGAGGGCATGAAGGAAGTGTCAGGATGATCCTTGAGGAGTTGATGAAGGACATGGGAGGGAGGAAGCAGCTTATGTACAGACGTAGGGAAGAAAACGTACAGTTATCCTATATAAAAACCTAAAGAAAATCGCTGACTTGGTGGTTATTGCAACCTTCATTATGTGTGTGTAACACCATCGTCGAAGATCATGTTACACATCAGAGAACAACAGAAGAAAACGTGATGTATCTTAATGGAGTTAATAGACTTCCCTATGGAAAGAATTTGGGCATATTATTTCCTACTGTAACGCTAAAGGGTTGTAGTTACTTGACAGGAGTGAGACTTTAACCTTAGGTGTTGTTCAATGCTTCGAAATTTGAGACAAGTTTTGGCAATATTTTGAGGGAGATATTTCAAGATATTTGTCTCAAATCTTCTGTGTATCCCAGGAGGACGAGGATGTAAACTCATGTTATTCTTCTCCTCATCACTATTATCCTCACAGTATGACCCAACCTCATAATCGCCGCCTCATTATTTCTCCACCAGTCATCCAGTTCGACTCTGAGCGAATCATCTCGAAACAGAAAAAACAGCCATGTCTCTCGCACCTCCTACAGTCACCCCTCCCAGACAGTCTAGGAAGTGAGAGAGAGAGAGAGAGAGAGAGAGAGAGAGAGAGAGAGAGAGAGAGAGAGAGAGAGAGAGAGAAGCATTAGCCTCATTACTGTGCCGAACATTTATATCGATCACCCGAGAGAATGTCCACCTCATCGATCAGTCAAGTGGCAGACGCCCGTCTCTCCAACAACCGGTTTTCACACTTGAACCTCTGGCAGAAGGCTATCCAGACCTGGAGGTTCAACTTGAGAGGCTCCTGGGTTCGTTTCCCGTTGACTGTATCGTCTCGTGGTGTTGTCTTAGGTCCCACATACTACCAAGGAAGTACAATCACATCTGATCGCTGTCTACTTATGTTATTGCTTCGTTTCTTTGTGTGTCTCTGTCATCCTTTGTTCCTGTGCCCTTCTTTATTACCACGTCACTTGTGTATTGCTATTGATCCTAGGTGTACTGAGATGCTGTCGTCTTTGAAGGGGATGCAAAACTGTAGTGGCAAGACTGGAAGTATTCTGCCATAGACATAAGACACCACCGCCGCTGCCTTATGAACTGCTAAGAAAATAATTAAGACGAATAGTTCACAAGTGATTCTCAGCCCCAGATTATGTCACCGATAATTGGTGCAGAGACAATCATAAAGCTGTTATCTGTTACACATACATAGGCTGGTGAGATGTGTACGTGCGGTAACAAATACTGACACAAACAGATGAACGGACAGACAGACACAAGCACAGACATGTACACACATAAACACATTGTATTCATACATACGAGTAAAGACACGTTACATATATACAAGGTTAAGAGACGGGGTAACATGAGTGCAGAACTGTTTCTTTGTGATGCAAGGGGCAATTACACACTCTGCAAACGGAGACAAAGTCACACAAACATAAACAGTTACACACGCGCTCATGCAAACACATATAACGCACAAATCACGCACACACGCTCACATATGCAAGCACATGAAATCCTACATATTCCACACCAAATAATACATCGCTTTTGTGTTCGAAAAATCCGGCTTCCATTGTTGGTTGTGTGTGATGTTGATGTTATTGTTTTCTGTTCTTTTTAGAATTAGATATGTTTTTCCCTTGACGCAACAGTAGGCCAGAGCTAACCGATAGAGAGATTGTCAAAACTCCTCTCAATTATCACTATGTCAAAGACAGTCAAAGCAACCAGTTGAATCCGATCAGTCACGCCTGATGGACCCAGTCAATGATGCGAGATTAACCTTATCTTTGTAGTCGCCTGTCGTGTCAATACAAGTTCACAATTGCTACGTTTTCTTTCATATGAATTTGTTTATAATCAAATGTAACGCAGGAATTGTGTCAAAAGTCTCGTCTCTCACAAGTAATAATCCATATGATATTCTGAGGACATTTTGTAGTATCAGATGATGCATCATTATTAAGAAATGAAACATATTCTTGCCACTATGAAAAATGACTCAGAGTTTAGTTTCACTATTACAGATATTTTTAATTAGATACATTGATGGTTAGATCAGTTTATATGTTTATTGAAAGTATTAAAACGTTTCCTGAAAGTTCTATTCCTTTTGTCACTTTCATTGAAGCTAATTTAGATTGAAATATAGAACATCCACTCTGAGCCTTGGGGCACAGAACTCTCGTGGGTTCAACAGATATACATTTATGAACTCTGGATAATTGGTTCACAGTTCATAAATACGTAACATTATTCACTTTGAACTACAACGTACCCGCCAGGAGAACACAACAGTATTTTATAGAAATATTTTAGAAAGTTATTTTATTACAAGCTTTACTGATGTGATATTTCTGATCTCGGATCTTTGACTTGCTGCATTCTGTAGCGCCCCCCGCCCCGCCCCGCCGCCCGCCCCGCCCCGCCCGCCACTCCTTTTGTCCGGATATTCGGGAAGGAAACGACGTATGACACTGGAGATTGACCTTGAGGAAGTGTTATGACGTAAGTCTGAATACCTTGTTCAGTCAGTCAGCAAGTCTCACCTGGATTATACAGTTATTCGTCAGTTTTCATGAGAATTAATGTTTTAGTTTCTCGAACCAAACTTGGTAGTTCATGTTATCTGTCTCAGATAATAACGTCTTCTTAGAGTGTAGTATAACGTAATCCTCATATTTCCTGCACTGAAGGATAAATGCTTTTCTGTCTTTGATTACTGCGCACTTCTGGAAGTTTGGAATTATTCACTACTTCAGAACTACGATATTGAAGACTGTCATGGGAACTTGTCTTCTCAAATATTATACTTATAAATACGTAGTCAATGTTTGTCTTTCGAAATCAAAAGAACTTGCTACCACACAGCATCTGTGGCCATGTCAAAATATTAACCTCTTGACCACAATGGTATTTACTTTGGATATGATAAGGTCGTACGTTAACCTGACCCATTGTACGAGGTCAGTCATAACTTCCTCATCATGACAACCGTCAACACTGGGCTACAGAACCTAACCCTCCCATGGCTTGCTGACCACCTCACCTCACAAGGCCAGAACCAGAACTTACTCCTCAGATTTGGTCACCACATCGAAAGAAGCACAAAGAGCTGATAGAGAAGGTACAGAGGAGGACAACGAGGATGGTACCAGAATAAAAAAAAACAGAGTTATAGGGTAAAGTTAGAGGCCTTTAATTTGTCCTCAGTGGGTGAAAAAGAGGAAGGAGTCGTCTGATCACAACTTTTAAGTGTTTGAATCAGTTTGTTCATGTCAACAGTGAGCAGTTGTGAAACTATAAGATGATAACCAGACGTTATAAGCTGAAATGAAGCAAGACATGTGTCAGGAAAGATGAATAAGTACTCTTTTATAACATGAGCGTCGGATGAATGGGATAAACTGAATGATGAAAGTGTAATGATGAAGGATAAACAGAAGCTTAGAAAGTTGTACGATACTGAGAAAGTTCAAGAGCTGGGGTCCCGGGACGAGTGTAGAACTCGTGCCCCCTACATTATAGTGAGGGAAATCACGAGTAGTTTGTTACACACCGTGGTGCACTACACCATATAAGTGATGAACATCAGAACAGTTTTCAACCTCATCTCCACCGCTCTTCTCCACCATTATCATCTCCATCACCACCAGTAGTATCTCCAACATCGTCAACAACACGACCTGTATCACTCGTGCCTCTAATATCGTGCAGTTAACGCTGCACTAGAGACTAACACCTGCTATGTGAGGAATGCTGGGACCTTCAGTCATAAGGTAACATACTGGAAGGATGGAAACTTCCAGCCGAAGGTTCCACCAGAGGCTGGGAGGAGGCCTGCATTCCAGAGATCGCTTTCGAGAATTCCA
>NC_092279.1:8742227-8754727 GCF_036320965.1 Panulirus ornatus
TTGTTATCTACATTATCAGGAAGTTTGTTATCGTTATGATTATTGTGTTCAGTTCTTTCCTCGTATGTAGAGGGAATCATGAAGAATGTTCATGATCGAGAGAGCCGTTGTGTATAATGTGTTCAGACCAACCGAGGCAGTTCAGCACCAGGGACGTAACCCTCATTCCAGTGGTACTGAATTTGGACAAATATTTTACAAATTGCCTGCAGGATGTAAACATGTAGTGAGTGCGCTTGTAAACAAGTAGTAGTGAATGTACTTCAAATGCAAGTAAGACCATAATTAAACGAAAAATACAAAGTTTCAAACGCTTTCGTATATTACATTGTCAGGGCAGTCTTGATGACGTAAGTATATGAAAGAGCTTGACACGTATGCTTGCTAACGAGGTAAACTCATGAGAGAGAGAGCGTTCACATGACGTCATGTGTGGAGGCCACGCAGGAAGTGAGTCCATGAGCGGAACTCGTTGGCTGGAGCGACTACAGGTTGATGATGTGCAGGAAACATCACAGTATTAGCCCCAGGATGTGCAGGGACGTCACACGGTCGCCCTCACAGCTGTGTTCCTGCGTCACGCGACCCCCACCCGTCACACCCCGACACTGTTGTAATATCTCCCCCCCCAGGTGGAGATCATTGTGGGTGTGTGGAGACCATGAGTTCACTTCCGCTGCACAACCGTCGTACGACAGTTTCAGTTAGAGGGTTGGCAGCAGCCCGGGAGGCGACCGAGCGACGCGCCAACGGACCGGCCGGACACCCCCCCCCCCCTAGCCTAGCCCCTGCTGTGAAAATAAAAATCCTGGAATTTCTTCCATGTTACGTCGTCCGTAGGAGAGTGTGGGCGATGTTTGGTGGGTCTGGTGGTGGGAGACGGAAGGACGATGATGCCTGCTGGCCTCACCACACGCCAGGTACAGTCAGTAAGGTCCTCCTCCTGTGTCTGTCGTCCCCACTCGTCCTTATCCTCGTACTCTCAACTTGCTCCTGTCTCTTCCATCTTACAAGCGAACTCCTGATCCCCTTGATGCATCTCGTTCTACGATGACAGGTTTCTGACACCATCCTTTTTGGTGTGTGAACTGCGATGGCTGTTAACATAAGATAAAACAGCAGCAACAGCAGGGGGTAGCAAGAGCAGCTAGGAACAGCAGGAGCAGCAGGAGGAGACAGCAGGAACAATAGGAGACAGCAGGAACGGCAGAAGATAGCAGGAACAGTAGGAGACAGCAGGAACAGCAGGAGACAGCAGGGGGCCGGCTTTGTTGAACATCATTGAGGCAAAAATTGTTCTGGTCTAACATGGATTAATTAGGCAGCACTTAAGCCAGTATAAGTGAGAGTGGTCTGGCCAGGCAGGCCAGGGTGGAGGACAGAGAGAGAGAGAGAGAGAGAGAGAGAGAGAGAGAGAGAGAGAGAGAGAGAGAGAGAGAGAGAGAGAGCAACACTTTTGCTGCGGATTAACATAAGTGAATTCTTACCATCGTCTTCACTACTTCCCGTCCTCGCGCCTCACACATGGTGGTGTGGTCAGAATATTCAGCACGGGTTTAGTGAACTACACGGTGATACTGCCATTATCCATGCATCAACGCACGAGTTTGTCGCACTTCTCTACTTTTAGTCGTCCAGTATAGCCAGTTATTCAATATCTTGGAGAAAGAACAAATGGTGGCGTCCTGTGCGTGTCTGGCTGCTGCTTCCGATAGCTTTCGTGTGGAGACCAGCCATACGAAGGTCGACCGTTATAACACCACCTTCAGTCGTACACCTGACTTGTGGAACTCATGGAAGCATTATTGTCTTTTGCTCTTCCTTTAATCTTTCTACATCTTGGTGGTTGGTTGTACAGACACAAATGTACAGTCGGGTGTACAGTCACACATGTACAGCCGGTTCTACAGACACACATGTACAGTCGGGTGTACAGACACGTGTACAGTCGGGTGTACAGACACATGTACAGTCGGGTGTACAGACTCATGTACAGTCGGGTGTACAGACACAAGATACTCAACATCAGTTCTTCTCTCTTTCTTGACCTGTTATAGCCATCCGAAATGACCATAACTGGAACATTTTTTTGTGCTGGCCATGACTTCTCGACTGATGACAATATCAATAATAATGATTATGATAATGATAATGATAATAATAATAATAATAATTATAATTATTATGGTTCTATAAACGTGCATGAGTCTGTGTGTTACAGTTGCTCAGATATTGATTAACATCTTTTCCAGTTCTTGTGGTGAACACATCCACTGTAAATGCACTGATTCTTCCACTGGTGTTTGATGGTGTTGGATTTTCTTTCTGTGTTGGAAGGAGGCGCCAGTGACGCGTTAGTGGGCGCTGGTGTGTGGCAAAGTGTGTTAGGACATCAAACGACAGACAGGATGGAACCGTGGGGGAAGAGAGGAGGAGGAGAAGACACGCAGGAGGAGGAGGAGGAGGAGCAGGAGGAGGAAGTATGAAAGAGACAACAGGGATCTCCAGGCGGGGTGTAGCAGGGGCTGCTAAAAGTCAATAGGAAGCAGCAGCAGGAGAGCAGGAGGAGAGCAGCAGCAGGAGGAGAGCAGCAGCAGCAGGAGAGCAGCAGCAGGGAAGGCTGGACACCTTCACATGTTAGGTTACGTTAAGACAACACAGGAGACATTAGCTTACGTTGTATCCGCCTGACACACCCATTTCCCTTAACCTCCTACTCAACGTCCTCCGGCGGTAGTGTGAGGCCGCCTTCAGAGGGTTGCTTCTCCAGTGACTCTTCCACCAGAAGGAATACGGGTCCTGCAGGATGTTCCTCCGGTAGCAGTGTGGGGACCTCAGACGGGAAACTGCTGTAGCAGCTTCGTAAGGCTTCCCTAAGGAAGCTCAGAGGGCAGTGGCGTGAGCCCTCAATTTTGCTGCGATGGCGCGACACCTCTCTGGGAATCTGCTTAGATAGGAACGTGAGACCTTCCGCAGGAAGCTCCTCCGGTAGCAGTTTGAAAGCTCCTGTATGAGTATGCTTCTGCAGCTGCGTCAAGCACTCCAGCAGGAAGCTCCTCCGCCGGTCGCTCGCGATATTTACGACGGTTACGGAGTCGGCGTAAAATAGTAACGTGGAGAATTTAACGAGCAGAACACATGCCTCTGGACCGGAGGGTTCCTCGCGGCCTTCCACGGAAGCTAAAGATGATGTTCTGAGAGGTTATGTTGCCGAGTTTTGGTAGGCTGTTTGTGTGAGAGAGTGAGTACATATATAAGGTAATACACGTCTCTTTCAGTCCCTGAGAGTCTACTGAAATTTTATACGAGATTTCTCATACATTCTGTATTTACTGCGAGTCTTACAAGGAAACTAGAATTTTCCACCAGATTCTTGCCAAGTAAATAAATTTTTTTTCTTGACTAAATTTCTTAAAATTGGACGGCCGCATTTGGATGCTTACCAGCGATGGAATATATCAAGATATTGTGTTTTGATGACGGGATGTTTGGTAAGTTGGTTGTTAGCACTTTAGGCCCACTAACTGCCAGGGTCATTATGGCTGTCAACATAAGCGAGACATCCACCAATCGAAAAATCTTTAACACCATAAGATGTTGAGGACAATCATAATAATATATACACATATACACAGTCAGTAGTGTAAGTTGTGTCAAAATTTCCCCCACATAAGCTCCGGAGAGGGAAAGACATACTGATTGTGCTGTAAGTATCATGGACATGGTACGTGAAGTAGATCAATATTATTTGTAGAGAGAGGTGAACACGGATATCTTTTTTCTGCAGAAATCACTATCATAAATTATATTCCCAGTGGCATCATGTGCCACTGTTATCTCCCAGTTGAAGATGAAACTATTGGACTAATGACAAAGTTTAAGAAAATGATGTATCATTTTGTCTGCTTTGTATTTTACTTAGATATATCTGCTTCTGAATAAACTTCTTCCTATAAACCCATTAAAACATCTGTGCTATAAAAGGGCACGCCGGTTTTCTGTCTGCAGAAACACTAAAGAAGCTGCTAGACGCACGATGACTAACCCTTCCCCATACAGAGTTGCCAATAAGTCATTTCCTTGGCAGAATAGAAATTACTGACTATTGCAGTGATGATACATTTTCTGGAAAATATGTTGTCATTCAGCAGTACGGTTGTACCGGCAATATGAGAGGTATAAAGAGGAAAATGGAGAATTGAGGAGTTATACCACTAAGCAATGCCATTCCGCCGTTTTCCAGTGAAACACAAAGGGTTGTTGGTGATGGTGCGTCTGCTCAGTGTAACTCCGAGTTCAAAGGTTACGGGCCAGCTGGTTAGCCAGTGCGGTAGCAAACAATAACTGGACCACTGGTGTTGGCAGGAGACAACGGTAGGGCCAGTGGTGTTGGCAGGAGACAACGGTAGGGTCAGTGGTGGTAGGAGACAACGGCTGGACCAGTGGTGGAGGCAAGAGACAACGGCTGGACCAGTGATGGTGGCAAAAGACAACGGCTGGACCAGTGGTGGTGGCAGGAGACAACGGCTGGACCAGTGGTGGTGGCAGGAGACAACGGAGGTACCAGAGAGAGCAGACTGGATGGGCCCCGGCGGGAGCAGGCAGGCTCGCCCAGCCGTAGCATTATGTGGGACGGGGTCCGTCTACCCCAGCGGTCCTGGTTCACTTCTGCCTGGGAATAGATAGCCATTTATCATGTCCGGTCCACGAGGCGAGGAAAACCAGGGTCTGTGTAGATTATGTTGAATATGGAGAGGTCTTTTGTAGGCCGCTGTTGTGGAGTGGTGCCTCTGTACACGTCGCTGTTGTGTAGTGGTCCCTCTGAACACGTCGCTGTTGTGGATTGGTTTCTCTATACAGGTCGCTGTTGTGGAGTGGTGCCTCTGTACAGGTCGCTGTTGTGGAGTGGTGCCTCTGTACGGGTCGCTGTTGTGGAGTGGTGCCTCTGTACACGTCGCTGTTGTGGAGTGGTGCCTCTGTACAGGTCGCTGTTGTGGAGTGGTGCCTCTGTACACGTCGCTGTTGTGGAGTGGTGCCTCTGTACACGTCGCTGTTGTGGAGTGGTGCCTCTGTACACGTCGCTGTTGTGGAGTGGTGCTTCTGGACGAGCTGCTGTTGTGGCATTTACATGGGTTCATTATTATGTATACCTGGCGCGTGTGTCATGTGACCCAGTAAGCACCAGCAGGTGCACGCTTCCTCATCCGTGCTCACTCCAGCTCAGATGTTGACCTCCCTCTTTGTCAGCGACCCCACCAGTCAGCGCACGTCCATGGGATGCCACTGTCGCCTAGCATGAACTTATGTGGACCACTTTTGTACGTGATGTGTCAAGCGTACACTTTGTGTACATCTATCGCTGTCGACTTGGTTCCCCATTGCATGTTATCTATCGGGTTTCAGCTGAGATGTCTACGATTGAGAATCTCTTTCGCGAATATGTCGTCAACGAACGTAAACACGACGGAGACGATCCTTGGGCATAATGGAACGACGTCTGAGCACGACGGTACGAACTCAAGCACCCTTGAGGACGACAATATAACTTATGTGTGATGGCTTCGCCTTTGACGATCAGGCCATCATGCCCAAGGGTCGTGTCGTCGTGCCCAAGGGTCGTGTCGTCGTGCCCAAGGGTCGTGTCGTCGTGCCCAAGGGTCGTGTCGTCGTGCCCAAGGGTCGTGTCTTCGTGCCCAAGGGTCGTATCGTCGTGTCCAAGGGTCGTGTCTTCGTGCCCAAGGGTCGTGTCGTCGTGCCCAAGGGTCGTGTCTTCGTGCCCAAGGGTCGTGTCGTCGTGCCCAAGGGTCGCATCTTCGAGCCCAAGGGTCGTGTCGTCGTGCTCTAGGGTCGTACCGGCGTGCTGAAGGGTAACACCAGCGTACTCAAAGCGGTTAATTAAATTCGTAGCACAAACTTCAAAAACAAAGAAACACATTTTCTTCACACTGACCCAGATAACGTTTTCTTAAATAAATCATAAGTTTTAGGAAGTCAGAAAGCAAGAGTGGGAGGAAGACGCGCCTCTTGGTCTGTCGTCCGCCATCAGTGACGCACAACAGAATCACAGACGAGAGAACCGTAAAATTGCCCCAGCCTGGGGCCCCCCAGCGTCCGACATATTTTACCAATACAGAAAAAATGACCTATGTTAACCCAGGTCGGCCGGTGTGATCATAGTGGTAACTTAACCCAGGTCGGCCGGCGTGATCATGGTGATGTATTCATACTCGGACGTGTGTATGAGCCAGATGGACGACGTGTGGAGGAATGATGAGAACTGTTCAGTAACTTTCTTCCTCAGGATTATATGACAGTCACAGATATGTTTACATGTTCCATGTGTAAGTACCTTGTGTGATGTTCTGTTAGCCACAACAAGTAAAAATATACTCCGGAATTGTGAAAGATAAATTGGGATTGTTTTTATCGTCTTTGTTTAGATTTTGCAGATGGTTTGTGAAGTGTGTGTGTGTGTGTGTGTGTGTGTGTGTGTGTGTGTGTGTGTGTGTGTGTGGGACGCTACACATTTTTCATGATGGGTTGATAATGGTGGTGTGTGGGTGTTGAAGATAGTGTGTTGATTTACCTTCAGTTTAACTTAGAAATTTTCACTATATCAGGATGTAAAGGACGAGGAATTCCTCACTGAGCAGTGTTATGACAAGAGAAATATTAACTGTACAGTGTCACGCGACACCATGTGGGGGAGTTTTGTACAGAGCAAAGCACAAGATGGAAACAGTTGATTAATGTTATAAGACATACACTTACCTGACACATCTGGAGACTCAGCAGGTGGTGTCAGCAGAGGTCGCCGCCAGATGGCTTCATCAGTCAGCGGGAAGTCAGGTGGCAGCGGCAGCAAATCAGGAATCCGTGCTCACGTTATCTGCGACACCGCAGCTGGTGACGGTGTCTTCCAGCAGATCGTCCGCCTCCAGGATGGATCACTGTTGAGTCTCACCGTCAGCAGCTGACAGAGGCGGGACGTGACGGGGTCGTGAGCCCGGCTGACGCCCCAGTGATCGCAGGACCGACGGCCGCTGACACCAGGGTAACTATCCACAAGGAAAGACGTTCCCAACAAACCGCAACTTGAGGATGACTAGGATGACTCCAGCTGGATGACTAGGATGACCCCAGCTGGATGACTAGGATGACCCCAGCTGGATGACTAGGATGACCTCAGCTGGATGAGTCCTTGTGTACGTCCTGGTGTTTGGCCCGAGGCGAGAGTCATCACGTCAGGAGGTCATTATGTGGGTCAGAGCAGGACAGAGGAGCGAAGGAAGGACCATCGCCAGAAGTGGGTCCGGTAGTGAGGGTGGGCCCTATGGGAGGGTTGGGTCTGGTAGTGGAGGTGGGTCTGGTAGTGGTGGGCAGACTTATATATAATAGTGGGATATGAATATTGGTTTTTGATTAAGGTAATGAATGGATGGGCTCCGCGGATTAAACCCCAAAGCTATTTACTTGCAAAAGAGTATTTGGCTTGGCTTTAAAAGGTACAAGTTGGGAGGCTGTGCTGGCTGGGGTCCCGGGAGCCTGACACAACACGAGGGGCGTGATAGCAGACGAGTTATCTAACCCCTTCATGCACGACGGTACGACTCTTGATCACGACGCACGACCTCTGGTCACGATGGTACGACTCTTGATCAAGACGTACGACCTCTGGTTACGATGATACGACTCTTGATCAAGACGTACGACCTCTGATCACGATGATACGATTCTTGATCACGACGTACGACCTCTGGTCACGATGGTACGACTCTTGATCACGACGTACGATCTCTGATCACGACGGTACGATGTTTGCTTACGACGGCACAATATTTGAGTATAAAGCTACGATCCTCGGGTATGTTGGCCTGGCCTTAGACCTAACCTTACGAATCATATCAAAACTCAGACCATCATATCTAATGGTCGTACCGTCGTGCTCAAGTGTCGTACAGTTGTACTCATGGATCATACCATCGTGCTCAAGGGTCGTACAGTCATGCTGAAGGATCGTACTATCAGACTCAGGAGATGAAATTGTATTCTATATTTCACCAACGTTTGCCAGGCTGGCACAGTGAGTCCCACACGTAAACATTTACATATCAAAACTCTTTATAATTTGAGTCAGGAGTTCTAACGCGTCGTCCTCCTCCGTGTGCTTCCTCCTGGCGGCGGTGATGGAAGTCTCTTACTCCGAGATTCCCCGCTGCTCACTTGTTTCGCCGCCTCCATCCGCGGGGCTCATGGAGGATCAGTCATCTCATCTATCATAACTCACGCAACACCTTGAAAAACCCGGCGTCTCCTGGCTCAGGGACAGCCTCCAGCATAAACTTAGCGGATACTTTGTGATTATTGGACGAGATATGATTCAGGTGATGAGATAACTTCCTACAACTTGGCCAAAAAGTGCACCAAACCACTGATCACTTGCGCTCTCCAAAAACAATACCAGAGTTTGCCCTCACGCCAGGAGCCGACCTCCTGAAATTGGGGATTTTAGCCGGGCTTTCCCTCCCTCATGCCTTCTTCACCATTTCTTTCTTTTCCTAGTTTGGTGCGACGGTTGGCCAGGAAAATGTGATAAATGATCAGTTTTGTGGTCATTTCAAGTACCAGACACGTATTCTATGAAAGATTTTAATTTTTCTTTTATTCATTAATGTTGGAGCTACGGACATGGAGGCCAGGCGCTAAGCCTTAGTTGAACCAAGGCAGGTCCACAAGCGGCGGGAGAAACAGGAAGATGAGACAGAAAATTATTTAGAAATTTTTGATGATGTGGAAAATCTGCTTTGTAAACAAGGTCGCGTCCTAGATTATAGGAAAGATATAAACGAGCAGAGTTTCAAAGCTTCGCCGTCTAGGGAAAGAAGCAGATATCACACCTGCGCGTCCTTATGTTGTGTACAGATTGTCTTTGTGGTTTTTCTTAAACGACTTTGTCAGCGTGAAGGGATTAGTTTGGTTGTTGTTCTTTGAATTTGCTCAAGTTCGTCGTAGTCTTTAACCAGATTTGGTTACCAGACCTGAATGACGTCCTCTAAATGAGGTCTTAACTGGACATTGTGAAGGATGAGTATGATCCAGGAAGTGTAGGTGAGGGAAAGAAGTAGTGATAGTACTGCTGTGGAAGCCCCTCTGTGTCACCCATGTGGCGACAGATGATGACGTGGGCTGAGGATCCGAGCGCATGCTGATGTCAAGTGACGTCCACTGCTGGGTGAGGCACACACAGGAAAGACCCACACCATCGCAGGAGGTTCTTCTGTACGTGAAGCACCCGCAGAGGACGCCCACAGAGGACGCCCACAGAGGACGCCCACAGAGGACGCCCGCAGCAGACGCCTGCAGAGGACGCCCGCAGGGGACGCTCGCAGGGGACGCCCGCAGAGGACGCCCGCAGGGGACGCACATCATACTAGGGGACGTCTGTGGAATCAAGACTGTCTAAAACGACATATATATTTTCGAGGGACGTCTGTGGTGAGGTAGGAAGCCCGTGTCAGACATCATTCCATCAGATGGTGTATGTTGCCGGGTGGACCACTCGTAGTCTACATCTACAGGACACCGGAAATGTCTTCTGTGCAGGAGGCAATTGTTGGGGACGTTCACGGCTCCGTAGGGCGTGTTGTTTGTCAAGGGACCTGCAAACGACGCCCTTCATGATGGGGCCAGGTTGTATATTGTATAAGGTATTCGCAAGAGACATCAAGATCCGTCGACTGTGTGTTGTGGAGTGAAGCATCAGCAGAAGTCATCCACAGCAGAGGTTTCAAACCTTTTAAGACCACGGAAACTTTTCTAGTCTCTCACGAAATATCTCACGGTTCCCCAGCAAGTTGTCGTGGAACCCGAGGGTTCCGCGAAGTCCAGGTTAAAAACCCTTAATGATCCACGGTATGAAAAGGCGTCTCTGTCTTAAGGGGGTTGTAAGACGTCTGCTGCTGGACAGAGAAGTCTCAGATGATCCACAGCATCAAGGGGTATCTGATTTCAGGCAAGGCAATCAGTGAGATTCGTACATTGCCAGTGGACGCGAGGCACAGAAAATACTACAAAAATTAAGGAAGGAAAAACAACAACGAAGATATTAATGATTTTTTCTACATAATGGACAAAATTCCGCTAGAGAATATATCCATATTCATCTTCCTGTTATAACGCAAAATTCTGCCAATGACAACGTTTATGTCAGCCCCGAGACGGAAGGTAACGGACAGGATTGAGGGAACTTATCTTTTTTGCTCGACTCTTGTGTAAGGTGGGCGGACGCGACGGTTAATGTCGCTGGCTTAGTTGCGTCTCAAACTTTCTTTGTAGTTATTGAGTGAGAAGTTTGGCTTTCCAGATGTTAAAGAGATATCTCAGCATCACTTCCAGCTACCGCTACTTGTGCTGAGTCAGAACTGAGACACCGGTGGACGATACAACTGGATCCATCTGATCTGTTGTGACATGATTCTCCTCCTGTTACCACATGACTCGTCTGAAATTTTGATTTCCCGATGGTGAAGAGATGAGGACACTGATGTGAAGTGCCACATGATAGCAGAACCTCAGGTTTAATGGGACGAAGATGAATGTATGAAAAATGTCATCCTCTTCCTCTCCTGCTCTGTGTATCCTCTTTTATCTTCGTCTGTCTGTCCTCCTGGATCCTCTCTCCGACCTTCTTCCTCTTCATCTCTACCACTTATCCTTCCTTTTGTTCCTCTCTCCAACTTTCGCGTTTCCTTCCACCTCGCTATCTCCCACCATCACTGAGCCTCTCCTCAGATTTCCTCCTCTGGTCTCCCACATCCTCCTCTGTACCCCCATTTATTTCCTCTCTTCTTTTCCTCCTACCATCCTCCACCATTATCTCCTCCGCCGTCCTCCTTCCCAGCCACCGTACCCTTATCCTTGTCTTCTCTTTATCTTTACCACCTGTTTCCTCCTCGCTCTCCCCTTTTCTCCCCTCTTTCTTTCCTTCCTCTCCCCGGCTATGCTCCCCGGCTGGCAGTTCCTGCTATACTCCCCCACGTCAAAATAATTACAGGGTGACGCCTCCTCTTCCGGGCCGCGCTGTTCTGCCCCATGTGAGGTATGTACTCATTTCCGTCCCTCCTCCTGGCATTCCTGGTCTTACCCACGTCCTGTGCCTCCCTGCACCTTGACCCACGCCTGACCTCCTCCCTCCTGGAGTTGTGACGCCGCCGTCCTCTACACGCGCCTCCACTCCCGCCAAGCCCCTCCACACGGTGCTCTCCACAACCTCCTGACCCTACGCTGACCACCTCCCACATGTGCCTCGTGTATTTACAAATTCATCATAATTTACCTCAGGACTCGTCCTTGAAAGGGTTCTGGAGTTACTCCATAGCTGCGCTTCTTCGGGCTGCAGGGAAATGAATACTCCTTTGGAATAAGGAGTACTTTGACGCGACTGTAGGCCAGGTCAGGAGGTAGGGCGAGGATACAGGCTGTTAGGAGGGAAACGGAGGCAGGTTAAAGGGGAAGTGGAGGGGCAGGACAGAGGGGAGGGAGTGTGGGTGGTTCACATCAAGTCGGCCTCGTCATGCAGGACCTAACGCACGACAATCATGCAAACATTGGCAAGGTTGTCTTGCTGGAGGTTTGACGCTGCTGGGGACATGCAGTCAGTCACGTTGTGTGTGTGTGTGTGTGTGTGTGTGTGTGTGTGTGTGTGTGTGTGTGTGTGTGTCACAACTTGGCCAGGTTGTCCAGGTATGACAAGGTAACCAGGGAAAACTCGTCTTTTCACCTGAATATGTTGACATCTTTCCTGAGTATTCACTGGAAGGATGGGTTCTGGGGGTTGAGAGTGAGGAGGGAAGGCTCTCGGTAGTGAGGTGGTCAACAGAAGATCAGGAGGGGAGAAGGTTAAGTATGAGGAGTGAGGTGGTCATGAGAAGATCAGGAGGGAGAGAAGGTTAAGTATGAGGAGTGAGGTGGTCATGAGAAGATCAGGAGGGGAGAAGGTTAAGTATGAGGAGTGAGGTGGTCATGAGAAGATCAGGAGGAGAGAAGGTTAAGTATGAGGTAAACAGATCCCACGTTCCACCGAACACCTACATTACGAGACAGTCGAAGTAAAACTTTTCCTCTCTTGATATTTTATGAGAATGTAATATAGAAAGAAATAGTACACGATTAGATAAGTCTGTAAACTTTGTATCATATATTAGCAGCTGTGGAAATAAACTACACAAGAGGCAACCAGATATACACATCAGAAGTTAGAAAAACTCTACAACAGCGAAGGATATCTGGGAATATTGTGGACTGGATTGCTTGACGTAGACTCGTGTGATCAACAGATAATGAGCGAAAGTGTTGCTGTAGAACTACTGATACAGTTAACTACAGATAATATTGGTTTATTCAGTGGGGGTTGAGAGGCAGTTCTGTCTGGTGTGGAGCAAGCTGTTAGTGAGGGAGAAACGACTCAACTGAACCATCTGTCGCACCAGCTATGGGTGCTC
>NC_092279.1:8759727-8767227 GCF_036320965.1 Panulirus ornatus
GATTTGGCAGGCTAGGTTTGGGGAGAGAGGAATGGGATGGGATATTCCTTGGGAAGGATAGATATGCGTGGGAGGGGAGGATTAGATTGTACAGAGCATTTCTACACGAAAAGGATGATGAAGGAAGGACTTGTAGAGTATATCCTGAGAGGCTGAGGATGAGAGAGGATATATCCGGGAAGGAAGGTAGGGTGCAGGATATACTCGTGGGATGGAGGGGAGATGGAAAATGTAAGGAATGGCCATTATATAACTGGGGGAGAGACTGGGGAAGATATGTTGGGTGAGGGGAAGAGTAGGATACGTAGGAATGAAATGACCAGGCTAGTGGAAGGAGGAACATATCCTGTGTGGATGATAAAGGATTCACCAGGATATATCTAGGAGGGTAAGGATAAGGGAGGATATCCTTGGGGTAGCGTAGGGTAATAGGATGAGGTTTGGAGAACTCTATAACTGGGTGGGAAGTTAAAGCTTCAGGGATTAAAGTTGTAATATATCTGTGGAGGTGGACGAAGTTAGGGTGAGATTACTTGTGGGAGAAGATGTCTCGGGAGGACAGAGGAATCTTGTCTTTCCACACACACTGTAAATGTAATGACGCCAGTCGTGGGTCACTCAGCAGACAGACGGACAGACTGACAAACGGAACTCAGTATCCATCTGGTGATGGTATGCTGTTTCCTCTCTGTAGTTCCTTTCACTTTTCATTGTTTTATGGAAATGATGGGAGTCCAGGTCATAAACCGTACTGGAGACAGAACACAGTCCTAAGTATGCATCATGTGTGGGAGTCATGGTGCCAAGATGTACATAAATACGAACAAGTTCCAAATATTATCATTCGATTTGCGATGGTACTGCCACTTTTTTCTTTCTAGGAAGGGTGTGTGGCGGGAGCTGTGTGGTGGGGAGCTGTGTGGTGGGGAGAATTGCGATGGCCGGAGGCTCGCAAGAGAGGAGACTCCTGCCTTTCGTCCTGGGGAGGGAGGAGAGGGTGTGTGGCAGGGGTGTGTGATGTGCAGTGTTTGGCTGGGTCACGGAAGGAGAGAGATGGTTGCTAGGAAGTAGTAATGTGGGAGGGGATGTCTGGTGGGTATCTATCATTTGTTGGTCACTTTATCTAAAGGAAGTTTTATTCTTGAAGAAAACAGAACGTGCGCCAACCGGACACACTGCGCAGATCCTCATTTCTGGACTGGACGCGCAGGACTCGACAGCATATTTGAAATCGTGAAATTCTGAAGGCCAGAAGGTAAATTGTTCGACTGATATAAATTCAGAGTGTGAGGGTTCTCTTGCAGAGCGATGGAATAGCGTCCAAGGCTGGAGTAATATGCTTCAAATATTCCAATAACGAGAGTGGTAATATTTTAATAGGCTCATATTATCGCGTCCATTAAGCGATTTTAATTTCTCTGCCAAATATGCATGAAGGTGTCCTGCCCCTTCCGCACACTGCTGGGGTCTGGATGGTCGGTGGCGAGGGTGAAGATGGTGTGGTGGCGATGATGGTGGAGATGGTGGTGATGATGATGATGATGCAGTTGGTGATGGTGGAGATGGCAGAGGTGATGGTCATGATGGAGATGTTGATGATGGAGAAGGTGAAGGTGATAATGGTGGTGATGGTGGAGACTGTGGTGGTGATGATGATAATGGAGATGAAGATGCTGCTGATGATGGAGATAGTGTTGGTGGTGTTAGTGGTGGTGGTGATGGTGGTAGCTGGTCCACGAAGCACCAGAAGGGTAAGGAAAAGCTGGAACAAGTACAGAGACGTGTGGGTAAACTAATTTTATCTTTAAGATATCTGCCACACCATGATAGGCTAAGTTGATTACCACTGATATTTTTTCTCGTAAAAAGCAGACTTCGATGTGACTTAGTATGAAGTACAATAACTCGAACATTTGGAATAAATCTTGAAGATGTCATGATCGAAGGAAAGTTTCTTTGTTTGCAAATACGAGCGTTGAACTTGGGAATTATGTACGATCAAACGATGTTAATGCAAGGACTGTATGTAGGTACTTTCGTGGACTTGTTAGATACATTTCTCATCAGTTCAGATATCTGATAAATGATTACAGGTAAGAACTAGAGACATGTCTGTAGTTTCTTTTTCCTTATTCCAGTTTCTTGTACTGTAGTGCGGCGGAGGGTGAGGTAGTGGAGCAAGGTTCGACAGTTGCGTCGTCGCCTTTCGTTCTATTCTTTCAGATTCCACTCAGACTTACTTCACAACTGGATGGTTATTCCTGCATCTTCCTCCTGCTGGCTGTTGGTGCCAGAGGGTGTGGAGGGAGGGTAGAGGACCTTATGGTCCAACTTCATCCATTGCTCTTACATCATAAATACTGATAGACAGCAGCAAGGTATAACAAGTGACCTAGATAAGGACCAGTGTGCTTACTGTCATATGTTTCCACCATGCACTCCCGTGTACCACAGTTAACCACAAACACACCAACACCAGCACGACCACTACCACCGCCACCTCCACCACCACCTCCACCACACCACCACACCACCACCACACCTCCACCACACCACCACACCTCCACCACACCACCACCACCACACCACCACCACACCACTTTCCCTGCGGCTTCGTTACAAAAGACTGTTCGAATTGCACCAACAGATCGAATAATTGTGAATAATGGAATAAAATATTCAGTGGCAAAAGACTGAATATCAACGGTCGGGAACGTGAGCAGAGACTGACTGAGCAGCGGGAAGGCGTCCACACCACAGCTGTAGTAATACACGTCAGGACGAGATGTGTCCAGGGGATCTGTAGGAATATTACCGAATATGTCTCGACATAAGAATATTTCCCATAGATTAACTATCACCTTTCTGCTTATACCACACACCACAGTGAGGCTGGAGGACACAAGCTGCCAACAATGCTCTTCATCACGTGGCTTCTTCACCTCTCCTCGCTCCTCACTAATTCATTCTCGTTCAGCTCTCACTCTCAGTGTCAGAATGTTTTCGAACTTCATTCTTCTGTGTCTCATTGTGAGGTTGGCACTGTCTCCTTCCATGATATGCCTTGCTTGGCTTCTCAGTTAAGAGATGGTTTGTTATGTTTGAGTCGTTATAAGAATGATACATATTTCTCTATGTAAGGATGATGATATGTGAAATTTGCATCATATTCAAGTATATCCATTTGTTGACGATGACTTTTACTAGATGAATCCAACTCTTCTGAGCCTCACACCTCATTCAAGTTTGTAGCTCCACCTCATATTTAGTGCTTCAGTCTGCCACACGATACTAAAGTTCCTCATGAATATTCATCCTGGAGACGATGTAGATTCCTGAAATGCGACTACCATTTGCCACTTACCCGCTCACCCTCACACACTGTCTCCCTGTGCAAGGTCAGCAATATACTCCTGGTATATTGCTGTTCCTGCAGCTGATCTACCCACCATTGTATCTACCCTTGCCTGTAGTGTCATGGATCTACTTCATCATGTAAACCCTCTGTTCAATGATGATAAGACTTATCCATAATTATGTGTATCTTTCTTTCTAACGACTTGTGTGTTACATGAGAGAGCGGGAGGGGAGACAATTACTTTCTCTTGATGGAGTAACCTTGGGGACCGGTCTAGTGGCACCCGACCCGGGGGTTCACACCGAACTGGTACTGAGGCAAAGCGGAGGCTGCCAGGTACATACTGGGACTCCCGCAGTTGTACCGGTAGATGGACCAGTGAGGTACAACTGATCATATCACGATGGTGGCGGGACGCTGACCCAGCTACGATGCAGTTACGGTGTCATGATGACCCATCACTAATGGTTGTACTGCCATCAAATGCTGTGGTAACGAGGGGTCGCTGGTGTAAGGGTAGGGAGATGAAGAGTCACGTCACACATCTTGCTATCATTAGCAGTGCTGGGGCTTGCCACATCACTGGTCATTGCTTGAAGCTTCGTTCTCGACAGACAGTCATCATATTTATTTCGCTAAGAAGTAAATTTTGGAAGAATCAACCCATTATGTTGTTAGTGTAAACACTTCAGACATTCAGAATATGACTGGATATCTATTTGGAAGAAACTGGGTATGTCTGATAACAAAATAATCTCCTAACATAGAGACACGAACCTTTTAACACATAGCGTTGTTATAGAGGCAGCTGGTCTACTGTGTTTCCCGTGTATTGCCACAATCTGACACATACCTGAACATCACTGCCACACATACAGTTTCACCAACACTAGTACCCATCTCCACCACTACATCCCCCAGCACCCGGTCTAGTCACCACCACCACACAATGAGTGGCGGCAGTAAAGCAGGAGAACACCTGACGACGAGATTAATGAACATGTAAGAAATGTAGGACGTCTCGGGTATATTGTGAGGCCGGAACTTTTGCCATTAATCCATCCAAGATGAGGAGAGCAACTCTTGGGGTTTGGTCTGCCTCACGTCTTCCTTTGTCTTCCTCATCTCTCTTCCTCCTTGATGCCGCTTTTACCCTCACACTCACTCATTCTTATTTTCTTACCTCAAATTTCCTTTATTTCTGTGTTTCCTTTTCTCTCATTCTTCTACTTTTTAAATTTGGTGTTTTATCTATTTTCTTTCTCATGTTTGTATTTTCTGTCATTTTCCATCATTCTGTCGAGGTTACAGTTCTCTCAGATACCTTTTTCTTTGGGATTTATCTGTCGTCTGTCTGTCTTGCTTCATCTGTCTGTTGTCTATCTGTCTGTCTGTCTGTATATCTTATTCTATTCGTCTATAGTCTTTATTTTCCACCTCCCACTCCTCCCTCGAGTTCTCCCTGTTCCTCAGTCTTCATGCATACCCACGCCAGCAACACAGTCATCTGGCCTTCACTGCCTCAGGCACGCCACCTCCCCGTACACGACAGGGGCGCCTGGATCGCTTGTGTCATTCATCTCGGGTGATGAAGGAAGGTTCCGCGGGAGCAAACGATCAATTCTCCTCTGTGCCGCCTGCAAGGTGGCGCCAACGGAGACTCAAATGATGTTACTGATCATCCAGATTAAGTCGTGAGCATTAGTGGATGTCTTCACTTGTTCTTCTTTCTGTTCTCACTCACAGACAGTGATAAAACAGGAGGGGAACACTTCCAGTCCCCTGTTCCCACCTCTCGTGGTAGAGTTAATCCCCTGTCTCCTGGAATGGTATTTGAGAGTTATAGAGAAAATAACAGATTGAGTGAGGACACCATGGGAGTGTCCAGTCTGGCTGGTGCACAGGTGTGGCCTAGTAATTGTGGGTCACGTTGAGGTGTTGTGAGGAACAACATTATAAGTATTTTCTGAGAGTCTGGAAGATTGTTGACTGGTCATTATAAGGAGTTGTGAGATCGGATGATTATCAAGGTTTGTAAGTCCTCGTGATGGTGTAATTATCTGAAATCGAAGGGCCAGGGGGTGGGTGATCACCAGGGGTTTTAGGAACGTATGTTGGGGTAATTATCGGGGATTGGAGGGCCAGGAGGTGGATGATGATCGGAGGTTTTAGTTATGGATGTTGGGGCAATTATCGGGGATTGGAAGGCCAGGAGGTGAGTGATTATCAATGACTCTAGTAACTTGTGCTTGGGTGATCATCAGGGATGGGAGGGCCAGGAGGCAGGTGAGTGTCAGAGGTTGTCACAACATAGTTTGAGATAATTACTAGTAATTGAAGAGTCAGGAGGAGGAGATTATCAGACGATCCAGGTACACGTGGTGGTGTGATGATCAGGGGCTAATTGAGCAAGAAGGATGTGATTATCAGAAGTTCTAGGAATACCTAAGTAAGGTAATCTTTATTGGTTATGTTGTCTCATGATAACTCATTGTCAGGAATCCTGGCTCAGGAAATGAAAGGCAATTATCAGTTGTTTTAAGGCCATCGGAGCGGGAAATCAAGATAATTCATGATGCCAAGCGACTGAGTGATTATCATGAACTCTTGGGTGAGGTCATGGAGGCGTCATGTAGAATTATGCGGTTCAGGTCACTGGAGAAAAGGTGGATAGGCAATTGAGATCTTATGATCATAATCATTATAGGTTGCGTGATAAGGTGATGGGCATCACCTAGTATAACTGGGGAGATGATGGGGCCATTTTCCATAGATAACAATCGGCTAATCTAAGCCATAACCATGAGAAGTGGTCGTTTGGCCATTAGTAAAAGTTTTATCGTTGTTTGAGTTAGTGGAATGGTGGTAACGAGCGAGAGTATGGACACATTAACCTGGACCATGTCCACATCAAGTTTGATTACAAGAATACTGACTGACTACTTGTCCAGTGTTGTGGGTCGTCACGTGGAGGATAGGGTCATTGGCGCGTAAGTAATGACGGTCAGTCTGTGTCTCCCTCACTGGTGACAAGACGAGTCTTTTACCTGGAGAGAGACTGGGAGATGAGTTAGTACAGCTGGATGTAACTCTGGCCAGCGACGAGAGGTTCAGTAGGAAGTGTAAACCATCCTCACAGGAGGAGAGCAACGCTAGACCTCCGGAGTGGCATTTAGTGAGGAGCGTCAGCCCGACGTGTGTTGCTGGAGACACTGATCTGACACCAGGCGTCACTCCTGCTGACACACATGTGACATACTGACTCACTAGATGTGAGGGTGAGGCACATACCAGACACTCATATTACAGGAACGGGAGAGGTGGACGGTGTGAGCAGGCGGCCTCTCCCTCCCTCCCCGTGTGATCACCTCTTCTGTCATGATGCAGCTCTCAACTTAGCACTCAGGTGGCCAGCCTCCCTCGCTCCCTCCCTCACCGTCCGCCACCCAGACTACACCTCTCACGTGACCACCACCCTCACTCACCACATACGTTTGACGATGATGATAATGATAATGATGATGATACTGATGATATTGATAATGATGATGATGATGATAATAATGATCATAGTAATGATGATGATAATAATAATAATAATAATAATAATATTAATAATAATAATAATAATAATAATAATAATATTGATAATAATGATAATAATAATAATAATAATAATAATAATAATAATAATGATAATAATAATAATGTTATCATCATTGTCATTATCATTATTGTCAGTGATAATAATATTATTATTGTCATCATCATTACAGTTTTGGTAACATGACGTCAGATCATTAAAGTTTGGTATTGGAGCAGAGGGAGGGAAGAGAACATTATGATCACTCACTCATCATGAGCCTCAGGCAACACCTCCGCTAATGACGGTAATGAACCCGCAGGTCATTTTTGTTTAATTCAGGATGATCATCATAACAGTAGAGTTATATGACACTCATCCTGGGGAACACAGGCGGCTCCTGCTCCATGACAGATACTGACGAACATGACTGTAGGGGTCGCTGGCCTGCCTGCCTTATGTGCATCTCTCTCTCTCTCTCTCTCTCTCTCTCTCTCTCTCTCTCTCTCTCTCTCTCTCTCTCTCTCTCTCTCTCTCTCTCTCTCTCTCTCTCTCTCTC
>NC_092279.1:8772227-8804727 GCF_036320965.1 Panulirus ornatus
CTATGTTCGACATCATTAGATTATACCCATCTCTTCCTTCACACAGATGACGTCTTGTGTGTGTGTGTCACAGGAACTTTATTAGTCACGAATCATTGGAGTTGCCTAATTTCTGACTCGTTTGTTGATGTTCCATATCCTTGTTAGTGTGACGTCATTTTTGGATACTTATGTACAATTGGTATTTTCCGACCTTGTGGCTTGAGAAGCACCGGAAGCCATTATCCGAAGCCGTTGTAACGGTGAATCATTTATTATTTCTGCATTGATAATCGGTAATTAGAGAGAGAGAGAGAGAGAGAGAGAGAGAGAGAGAGAGAGAGAGAGAGAGAGAGAGAGAGAGAGAGAGAGAGAGAGAGAGAGAGAGAGAGAGACCTCCCGTGCGACCCAGCGCCACATCGGTCCTGCCTGGTTATATTATCTGGCCAATAAATGGCATTAGAAGGCTGGAGGTGGGAGGCTTCGCGCTGGTCACGTCCCATGACCGCGTGACCCAGGTCGAGGACACTGACACTCCGTCTCCAGTACCACTACCATGTACCATCCTCCCTGTACACTACCTTCATCATGTCTTCTGTCGTATCAGACAGGTAGATGGATATTTTCAAAAATTTCGAATTACCTTAAACGTTTGATTCAGCGGTATAGAACTGGAAGTAGAAAAACAGAATATGATTGTGTGAGGGAGGCATATATGGTGTTAAGACACAACCTGGAAAAATGCATGAATAGGTAGGTATGTTGTGGAGGGAGATATATAGTTGTAGAGGTGGAGGAATAAGGACGATATGTGGACAACGGAAGGAATGGATAGATAAAGTGAAAGAAAATTCCCAGGACCAGCGATATTGCAGATGTGGATGGCAGAGGGAAGACCAGGGAATAAACTGTGTGGATACAGATGATCTGGATGGAGATGTTGGTCTCAGTGGAACCAACTTCGATTACACAGATACAGAAAATAAAAAGTAGTTTTATAATTATGGAAGATCATGTCTTACTGCAGGCATGTGTGGAGGATGTGTGTGAGGGACTGGTGAAGTCTGCTGGTCAACACTATCTGCCTCACCTCACAGCTGGAGACTGAACCAGTGATATGTGGAACACACTCCTAGACACAGTTCATAAGAACAATATTTGTAGGACTACGTACGTACATTATAATCCACCAGAATCATTTTGAATGTGAATAAAAAATCAGATGTTTTGTCCTCCATGTGTGTCGAGTATATACACATCAAGAGTTTGAATGTGTATAATTAAGTCTCCAACACGGTGCTATTGTTGCTCGTATGGTACAGAGACGTATGTTTCCCTGGTAATAATAAATGATTATATGAACCTTGACAAAACACTCACGGAGCCAGACTCAGTCATGGTGAGTTACTTCTCTTCTCAAACTGCCGTTCATTTTCCACCACCAGACTGGGCACCTCCCCCGTGTGAAGCCGTATACAAATAACATTATGAGACTAGTTTGTTGTGCTCACATATGTGTTGTGATGTAAGGAGGCACCGCCACCAGTGACAGCCACCCCCCAGGTAGTATTGCCATAGTGCTGGGTCGTAACTCAGGCAACGTTTGGTTAATATATCCTGACAGAAACATCAGGTACAGTGTCCACCCCCCTACGTTCCCTTCCTCCCCCCCCATAATGGACGTACGTGTAGTGAGGGTTATCACTTATTTGTACCTGTACACATGGTCTGCGCGGGAAGGATGTCTTACTATACAAATTCTTCTTCAATTATTCATTGGATACGTTTCTTGCTTGATTTCATACTTGGTTCTCTGGTCGCTACATCTCTAAGAACTGCCGTCATATTTACGTAGGGCAGCTGGTAGCTTTGCTGACCATGCTTCGCGCACGGGCCCGCCCGAGTTCGACTCTTGGGCGCGGTAGTCGGTCCATACACAACCCAGGTGTTCATCCTTCCCTCAGGGCTGGTGGAACGATGGATACCTGGCTTAGGCTGTGTGTGTGTGTGTGTGTGTGTGTGTGTGTGTGTGTGTGTCACACAAGAGTAAAGTAGAAGGTTGAGAGACGGGGTAACACAAATGTAAAACTCTCTCCCTGTAACACACAGGTAGTAATCACACACACACACACACACACACACACACACACACACACACACACACACGGGGGTAATTTCCTCAGAGGTGGTGATAATCCTCGCTTGGTCTCACAACTCGGCGGATGAGGGAATGAGGTGCTCAGTGCATGTAGTGAGGGGAGGAATGAGGTGCTCAGTGCATGTAGTGAGGGGAGGAATGAGGTGCTCAGTGCATGTAGTGAGGGGAAGAATGAGGTGCTCAGTGCATGTAGTGAGGGGAGGAATGAGGTGCTCAGTGCATGTAGTGAGGGGAGGAATGAGGTGCTCAGTGCATGTAGTGAGGGGAAGAATGGGGTGCTCAGTGCATGTAGTGAGGGGAAGAATGAGGTGCTCAGTGCATGTGGTGAGGGGAGGAATGAGGTGCTCAGTGCATGTAGTGAGGGGAAGAATGAGGTGCTCAGTGCATGTGGTGAGGGGAGGAATGAGGTGCTCAGTGCATGTAATGAGGGAACGAAGCCTGAGCTAACTAGCGACACATGGTTCACCTCACAGACAGTGTCGCCTCCCGGAACACTATACATAATCTCAGGAAATTATCTTCCTCAGAAATACGAGAGAAAATGGAAAGAAGACATTTAAGGTGAAACGTAAATTGTGATGGGAATTCCATTTACTCCTGTGTATTTACATATTTACATATTTTTACCTTTTACTCCTGTGTATTTACGTATGTTCAGAATATCTTAATATTTCACACCTGTATATATATATATATATATATATATATATATATATATATATATATATATATATATATATATATATATTCATTTATTTATTTATTTTGCTTTGTCGCTGTCTCCCGCGTTAGCGAGGTAGCGCAAGGAAACAGACGAAAGAAGGGCCCAACCCACCCACATACACGTCCACACACGCAAAACTATATACCTATACATCTCCATGTATATATATATATATATATATATATATATATATATATATATATATATATATATATATATATATATATATACACACACAGACATATACATATACACACATGTACATAATGCATAGTCTGCCTTTATTCATTCCCATCGCCACCCCGCCACACATGGAATAACAACCCCCTCCCCCCTCATGTGTGCGAGGTAGCGCTACGAAAAGACAACAAAGGCCCCATTCGTTCACACTCAGTCTCTAGCTGTCATGTAATAACACGCCAAAACCACAGCTCCCTTTCCACATCCAGGCCCCACAGAACTTTCTATGGTTTACCCCAGACGCTTCACATGCCCTGGTTCGATCCATTGACAGCACGTCGACCCCGGTGTACCACATCTTTCCAATTCACTCTATTCCTTGCACGCCTTTCACCCTCCTGCATGTTCAGGCCCCGATCACTCAAAATCTTTTTCACTCCATCTTTCCACCTCCAATTTGGTCTCCCACTTCTCATTCCCTCCACCTCTGACACATATATCCTCTTGGTCAATCTTTCCTCACTCATTCTCTCCATGTGACCAAGCCATTTCAAAACACTCTCTTCTGCTCTCTCAACCACACTCTTTTTATTACCACACATCTCTCTTACCCTTACATTACTTGCTCGATCAAACCACCTCACACCACATATTGTCCTCAAACATCTCATTTCCAGCACATCCACCCTCCTCCGCACAACTCTATCCATAGCCCACGCCTCGCAACCATACAACATTTTTGGAACCACTATTCCTTCAAACATACCCATTTTTCCTTTCCAAGATAATGTTCTCGACTTCCACACATTTTTCAAGGCTCACAGAATTTTCGCCCCCCTCCCCCACCCTTTGATTCACTTCCACTTCCATGGTTCT
This sequence comes from Panulirus ornatus, assembly GCF_036320965.1. Taxonomy (NCBI): domain Eukaryota; kingdom Metazoa; phylum Arthropoda; class Malacostraca; order Decapoda; family Palinuridae; genus Panulirus; species Panulirus ornatus. The sequence continues at coordinate 8,776,145 of NC_092279.1, forward strand.
ATCCGATGCCAAATCCACTCCCATATATATATATATATATATATATATATATATATATATATATATATATATATATATATATATATATATATATTAGAATTTTAATCTTTTTCATGTTTGTCTAATTTTCTACGTTAAGGACACTAATAAACGAGTTAAGAAATCCTGTTTGACTCTCATGCTCTGAGCATTATAAGGTTCACCTGTGGTTTATGATTATAATTCATAACATGAGAACAGCCGAGAGAACAGAAGGTGTTATGTAGTCATGATAATACTGCAAGAGAGAACACATGTGAACAGTCAAGAAAATGGATTCAGTAACTTGTAATGATAATGATAATGAAAATTATTATGATTATGGTGATAATGATAATGATAATCGTAACAATAAACACTAATGATAGTGTTAATAATGATGATTTATTGATAATGTAATGATAATGATATTAGAATAATGATGATAATGATAATGTAATGATAAATGATAAATAGAATAATGATAATAATGATAGATATTAATTAAAATGATAATGATGAATAAGTATTAAGTTATGACCTCCAGGGTAGGAAGTATTACGTAGCACACAGGTCAGTACCACGAAGTATAACAACATGTTCCTGGTGGTTAGGACTCGCTCGGGGCGCTCACCGTGAAAGAAGGGCAACAATACCGAGGCGTGTGAGGTGTTGACATGAAGTGTGTGTGTGTGTGTGTTGATGGACCCACGTGTGGATGAGGCAGAGAGAAAAGTCAACCATGACTAAGGAGGGAAACTTGACAGCCACTGAAGTAGCTAGCTAAACGATCGTGATTGAGTCTCCCAATACCCAGGCAGGTAGAACCATCTGGTCTGTGGCTGCCTACCTCCCACCTGCTGCCTACCTTGAGAGAGAGAGAGAGAGAGAGAGAGAGAGAGAGAGAGAGAGAGAGAGAGAGAGAGAGAGAGAGAGAGAGAGAGAGAGATTATAAGTACATGTAATTAATGGGAAGATATTTCATGTTTATATTCAATTACTGGGAAGATATTTTACGTGCATATGAGAGAGGGAACCATGTTTGCTTTTAATTAGTCATGGTGGCTGCTTCAGCTTGATATCTCATTCAGAATGGATATAATATGGCAGTGTAATATCAACAAGGACCTCTTTGATGATGCATCAATGGCTTTATAGTTCATTATAATAGGAAAAATGATATCACACACACACACACACACACACACACACACACACACACACACACACACACAAGCACACACGGGCTCCCGTTGTCCGGTGGTTAGCGTAACTTACCATGATTCACGCATTGACTACACCCGGACTCGAATCGTGGCCGCACCAGTCGGCCCACAGTCAATCCCAGCCGTTCATACTCCCCTTGGGAATAGTCTATAAATAGGTATGTGGCTGAGGTTGGCGGGTGTACGTGGTGGAGGTACTACCCCGGGTACTGGAGGACTTACAGACGGATGCGAAGTGAATCAGCGATGCGGTGGCTGTCAAGCAAGGCTGAGTGAGGGGATGTAAATATAAGAATTGGGAAGGAGTTGGCTGGTTGGGAGGGAACAGATAGATGGAAAGTCGGAGGGAAAGAAGCTTTTATGTATCGTGGTGAGAACATTCAGGTGAGCGAGAGGCTTGCGTGGGATAGAATAATTTGGATCGAAGCGATATATGGTGGCCGACGTACTCTCAACGTACTGAAACAGACCACAGAAAGTGGTCATGGGGTAGTCACCAGGGCTTGGCTGTGGATAATGTGCTGTGTCTTGGATGCACAGCGCATGACAGCTAGAAACATAACTGGAACAAATGGTGTTCATGTTCGTCTCATGGCGCTAACTTGTTAAAGCGGGAAACGGCGAACAGAATTCTAAAGCTTGACTCACCAGGGGTCACGGCCTCTGACTCATCTATGGTTCCTGACCTCTTGCCCAGCTGACCCGACCAACAGTCTTGACCTCTTACCTTAGCGTGTCCTCAGACGGAGGTCACTCTGATCCTGACCTTGACCCAGGTTGAAGACAGCGAGACCCACTACGACCTCAGTATGGCTAAGGTCAGGTCTACCACGACCTTAACGTGACCCCAACGTGTATCCCTGCGACTTCATCGTAATTCCAGTATGAACTATTAAGACTTTATTGTGACAACAGTGTGACCTACTATGACCCTATTTTGACCTCAGCATGACGTAACATGGGCCCACCATGACCTCAGCATGAATGACTGTGACCTCAGCGTGACCCTGGCACGACCTATCATCTCAGCGTGACCCTGACACGACCTAAGACCTCAACATGAACCTCTGATCTCACTGTAACCCCAGCCTGACCTAACAGGAGGTCAAGTTGACCCCAGGCCAAGACTAAAAAGGTCTTGTGGTGACAGAGGCCATATTGCAGCTGCTGACATGAAGACCACATTATTGGCTCAGGTAAACCCTAACGTGAGGGTAACTTGCCCTCGCCGACCCAGGTCAACACCGTCATGACCCAGGTCAACATCGTCATGACCCAGGTCAAGACCGTCACGACCCAGGTCAACACCGTCATGACCCAGGTCGACAAGGTCAACATTGGTGAAGGGCAATATGGCCTCTGGTCACTAATGATTCTAAAGACTTGCACGATTTTTTTTTCTGTTTTTGGCTGGAGATTAAGAAGTTTCCTCTTTAACTCTGCATATTTGAATAACTTTAAATGAAAGAACTAGAGGCAGTCAAGATAAGCCGGGCCCGGGATCCCTAATCATCTTCCTCAGCCGGAAACTGCATATATCCAGCTCAGGAACCGACGCCCATGTTGGCGGTGAATCCATATCAGAGTTCGGTGAATGTGTGTGTAGCGCTGATAACGTGCATGACCCCCACCGGCGCAGCATTCCCGATAGATATAACACTAGTGTGTTTTTATGATTGCTCATGTACCACGGATAAAAGCAGGTTGGCACGGATGAAAGGATAACTGGACTGGTAAAAATATGGCTCACTGGAAATTACATCTGTTGAAACTGAGGAAGATGTGAGGGTTAATCTGACCTCCTCCAATGTTTATAGACCCAAGTCTTGGAAATGGAAGGTTAATACTTCCGTGGACTTGATAACAGAAGACCTGATGGTGTGTGATAAGGCTACCTGCTGGAGAACAGCGTATGATAAGGACAGATAACAAAGGAGCTGACTACTTTTTCTGACATGAAACACTAGACAGAGAGAAACGGAAAAGCTAAAAGAAGGAAGTGTCGTTGTGAGCAGAGACTCGCGTCACAACCCATCAAGAATATCAAAGGTTTATATTTTTTTTTTTGTTAGCATTGAACAGTCTTGTCTCCAACCTCACCTGCAGAGTTCATAATAAATCATACTGAGTTTGTGTACATTTACCCACAGTGCACACGACAGTGATCCACACACCTCCCTGCTACAGGAAGGTCAGAAGTAAGTCAAAGAGAAGTGATCACCAGTGGACCTTTGCAGGGCGGACGTGGGTCTAACGTTGGTAGAGAAAGAAAAAAGAAAATTAAATGGTGGAAAGTGCGGGTTTATCAGTTGCAGAGTTGGATGATATTTATTGATCAGGCCAGAAAATTGGAGGAAAAGCTTAATTGGAAAAGTTACTTGAGAGGCGTTTGATGAAGGATCAAAAGGACTCATTAGCTAACTGAACAAGCGTACCAAGGATGCTTTCGTTTTACGATACCACTACCAACTGTGCATGATTCAGAGCCAAGTGATGTTGGAATGAGAATCAGAAAAGATTAGTTTCATGGCCAGATTCGCTCCGTCCTACACCAGGAGCGATCACGTCGTGGCTGAGGGGCTAAAAGTGTGGTAAATGATGGGACGCAGCTCCCCGCCCAAGCAACATGACGACCCCTGGTCATCGGTCGGTAAAGCCTGAGGTCTCCCGGCAGCAGGGCAGCACCGGTCACAAGCTCCGCCAGAAGGACCACGAAACATTATCAAAGTACCTAACAGTACCATCCCGTCAGCTGTGCCACACACCACAGTTCCTCAGCACTGCCACCCCTTCAACAGTGCCTTATGACAGTAATAACCCATACCCAGCAGTGCCGCCACAGAAGCAGTGCCACTCAGTATGAGCAACAGCACAGGACAGGTAAGGTAAGGGGCGTGGGTCGGGTCGACAGCGCTCCTCCCTCCGCCTACCCGACCCACGAAGTTTGGTCCCTCGACCAACTTTACTGGGAGGGGAACTTCGACCATTGTTCAAAAGGAAAACCTTGCATGTGGAACATTATTTCAGAGTAACGATCTATATTTACACCAAGTTATTGCGAGGGATTTTTGACTGGTTGGAGTTAGAAAAGTTCCTTCCCTCAGGAGGTAAGACAGTGGCCTCGCCTGTGGTGGCTGGTAGGGCCCGAGGAGCGCAAAGCTAAGGAATGAAGAGAGACCTTTTTGTTGACTGTCTTGTGGGTGTTTGGAGGAAGGTGCTATGGCTGGCGTGGCTTGCACGATGCTGAGAGGTAGACAGAGCCCACCTGTACAGTGACGCACAGGTGGCGCGCTGGTGGAAAAGTTGGAATTAAGTTATCATAAGGAGGTGCATATAACTCTGGGTGTTGTAAAGAATGGTAGGAGGGAGGTGATCCCTGGTGAAACAATATGTCAGCAGCAGTCATCTGACCGAGGAGAAAACAACAGCAAATGTGGGCAGAGGAGGTGTCGTGTAGCACCGGAGACACCGGTCCTCTCGTGTCGACGAACGTAGGTGTCGTGTAGCACCGGAGACACCGGTGCTCTCGTGTCGACGAACGTATTACTGGACCAAATGTCATGAGGAAAGTGCATGACGTGAGAGAGGAGAGCGAGGACTGTCAGTAGTCAGCCTCGCCAGTTACTAGCAGTTGATAGTTTTGAACTCTCTCTCTCTCTCTCTCTCTCTCTCTCTCTCTCTCTCTCTCTCTCTCTCTCTCTCTCTCTCTCTCTCTCTCTCTCTCTCTCACGTCCCCTGCCCCTCACCAACACAGATAACCCCGCAATTTTACGTGTATTGCTCTACCTTCACACTGTTTTCCCTGGACAAAATGGTCCCTCTGTCCAAACTCCATTCGGAGTCTCTTGCCTGGGCGCTACCTAGGCTGCCTAGTCTGTATGCATAGACCTGGGAGTGCCAGCAGTGTTTACGTCGGTCGACGGGAAAGCCGCTTGTAGCTCACCTGCGCTGGGCCTGACGAGATTACCAGTGATGTGAACAGTGTCCAGGGTAGTGCATGTACAGTGTCCAGGGTAGTGCATGTACAGTGTCCAGGGTAGTGCATGTACAGTGTCCAGGGTAGTGCATGTACAGTGTCCAGGGTAGTGCATGTACAGTGTCCAGGGTAGTGCATGTACAGTGTTCAGGGTAGTGCTTGTACACTGTACAGTGTTCAGGGTAGTGCTTGTACACTGTACAGTGTTCAGGGTAGTGCTTGTACACTGTGCAGTGTTCAGGGTAGTGCTTGTACACTGTACAGTGTTCAGGGTAGTGCATGTACACTGTACAGTGTCCAGGGTAGTCCATGTACAGTGTCCAGGGTAGTGCATGTGCAGTGTCCAGGGTAGTGCATGTACACTGTACAGTGTTCAGGGTAGTGCTTGTACACTGTACAGTGTTCAGGGTAGTGCTTGTATTCTGTACAGTGTTCAGGGTACTGCATGTACACTGTACAGTGTCTAGGGTAGTGCATGTACACTGTATAGCGTCCAGGGTACTGCTTGTACACTGTACAGTGTCCAGGGTACTGCATGTACACTGTACAGTGTCTAGGGTAGTGCATGTACACTGTATAGCGTCCAGGGTACTGCTTGTACGCTGTACAGTGTCCAGGGTACTGCATGTACACTGTACAGTGTCCAGGGTACTGCATGTACACAGTACAGTGCCTAGGGTAGTCTTGTATACTGAACAATGTACAGTGAGGAAGATGGGCACTCCTCGCTTGGCTGTTGCATCTGTTCCAACTTTTAGAAATTGAAATACAAGTAGGTGGGGAGGGGGGAGGGGGAGGGGGATTCGAAGTGTAGGGTCTGGCCGCCTTTCGTCGCCTTGTACGACACGCAGGGAACACCAGGGTAGAATTGTCCTGTTTACTGCGGAAAGAAAAGTTATTGATACGCGATTAGCGAAAGGGAAAGTAGACGATAGACTACAAAGCTGAACCTTCTGTGGCTAATGTTCTGCACTTTACATGTAGTTTTTTCCATAAACTTGACGTGTGAGGAGCGAGGAGTTACGTAATGCCCAGGGTGCCCCACCAACACCACATTTGTTACACTGTCACTTGTTTGTGAGAGGAGGCGGCTGTGGTGCTGGAGGGAGAGTGGGATCCTCTACTGGGACCGCCTGGGAGTGTCAGCCAGGGTCAGATCAGCTTCACTGGGGTTCGGTAGCGTACGGAGGCATCGCTTTGGGTGAGGTCGCCGGTGCGGGGGGTGAGGGTGTCGGAGGGAGGCGTCACACGGACACTAGTTGGCTCATTTCTTGAAAATGTCGACGTTTTTTCGATTATTTGCGTCAGTTTCGCTGGCCATCGAACGATACGAAATGGCTCGTCTTGAAGAACCACAAGTTTTCATCAATTTTCGAAAGGTTCAGAGCTATATTCTCTTAAATGAAAAATATATAATGACTCATGTTAATTAAGATCTGGATGTAGAGAAAGTATTCACTGCACTTCTGGTTGACCCAGTCTCTCTCTCTCTCTCTCTCTCTCTCTCTCTCTCTCTCTCTCTCTCTCTCTCTCTCTCTCTCTCTCTCTCTCTCTCTCTCTCTCTCCATCTGCTGTATCTACACCAATACATCATATACATCACTCACATCTTCATTTCAAGCATTAGAACTTACATAAGACTGTAAATACGCTGAATACAAAGGATGCACACTGAGACACTGAGGGAAAACGTATGAGGAAGACGACACGATTATAGTTGAATAAATGGATTTTGTGAGTGAGATCTTGTACAGTGTTGACTGGCTGGTGTGAGCGAGGCTTTGATGAAGGAGGAGGAGGAGGGACAGTTCAGGGAACACAGGCACAACTTGAGTAAAGGCGAATATAATTTTGTTCTTTTTTGCTTAAAAAGGAAAAGAACATTCATGTTCCCCTGCTGTTATAATGGCCTCAGATTGTGTGTGTCATTCTTGTGTATATATAATGGCCTCAGATTGTGTGTGTGTCATACTTGTGTATATATTTTCTGTACCAAGATGGAGAAGAAAACTGTCATTAGTGAAGGTCTCGTGATATAGGAACAGTGACTTGATACGTATTGAACGATTTGATCCAGATCTACGGACGAAAAGAAGTTTTGATACCGAGTGAAAGGGAAGGATGTTCCCTGCCTGGGTGTCTTGCACGTGAGCAGAGCCACACGAGGGTGAGGCTGTGGGAGGGGAAGACACGCGAAGACCAGGAGGTGTGGGACGAGCCCCCTGGGAGGAGTTCACCAGCTCTGGCGAAGACGCGCCAGATCCACACTGCCCGTCTCCCGGCTAATTTATGGCCCCATATTTCAAAGTACCGAATTTAGGACTAAAGTTCCTACAGGCATTTGATTAGCGAGGCAGAAGGAGAGCAGGAGAAGGTGACTGGTGAGAAGAGCAGCTGTTTGTGTGATGGATGAGGTGGTAAACGTGGGAAGAACAGATGAAAGATCTGTTGGACGAGGTCATCTGCAGTCATCATCAGATGGTTAGAGACGAGATAGTGAAGCATACAACAGTTAGTGGGGCGGGTGGTGGTGGACAATACTGTGTGTGGATATGGTGGACGAGGGAGGCAGGGAGTGGCATGGTGGACGAGGGAGGCAGGGAGTGGCATGGTGGACGTGGGAGGTCAGGTTGTGGAGGGTGGCGAGCGGGAAAGCAGCTCTGGCACGCTCAGTTGGCGGCCTAGGTGCACACATGCACACGTTGTGCAGGAGCTGAAGACGTATAGCCCTATACTATACGCTGACGTATAGTGGGTTGTATGTGGATATATGGCGGGGTAGATGCTGACGTATAGTGGGGAAATGCAGACCTATAGCGGGGTAGATGAGGACATGTAGAGGGGTAGATGACATATTGTGGGGTAGATGAGGACATGTAGTGGGGTGGATGAGGATGCGTATTGAGGTAGATGAGGACGTGTATTGAGGTAGATGAGGATGTGTAGTGCGGGAACACAAGGAGAAGTTCACACAGACAGCGGATGACGATGGGTGACGGGATGTGGCGGGTGACTGCGGGATGACGGGTGAGTGCGGGTTGTTCTTGGTGACCGTCAACACTTACTATTACCACACTACATCACCCGTCATCATCCGTGGTCATCCGTCATTACCTCTCATCATCCGTCGTCACCCGTTATCACCCGTCATCATCCGTCGTCATCCGTCATCACCCGTCATCATCCGTCGTCACCCGGCATCACACGTCACCACCAAACCAACGTTACCAGCGTGGGTAGTGAGGGGTACCATGTTGCTCATGGAATGGTAAGGAGTCCAACTGTTGCTAGTAAGTGTGGAGAGGAATGTGTGTGTGTGTGTGTGTGTGTGTGTGTGTGTGTGTGTGGTGTGTGTGTGTGTGAGGTGGACAGTGTGACTCTCGCTAGTGTGAGAGGTGAGTGGTACAGCTGTTGTTAGTGTGAGAGGTGAGTGGTACAGCTGTTGTTAGTGTGAGAGGTGAGTGGTACAGCTGTTGTTAGTGTGAGAGGTGAGTGGTACAGCTGTTGTTAGTGTGAGAGGTGAGTGGTACAGCTGTTGTTAGTGTGAGAGGTGAGTGGTACAGCTGTTATTAGTGTGAGAGGTGAGTGGTACAGCTGTTGTTAGTGTGAGAGGTGAGTGGTACAGCTGTTGTTAGTGTGAGAGGTGAGTGGTACAGCTGTTGTTAGCGTGAGAGGTGAGTGGTATAGCTGTTGTTAGTGTGAGAGGTGAGTGGTACAGCTGTTGTTTGTGTGAGAGGTGAGTGGTACAGCTGTTGTTAGTGTGAGAGGTTGAAGAGCAGACAGAACAGGTCTCTGGTGAGTCACAGTCGCCTAGCCTCACATACGTCATGCAAACATCTACAGTCAGGTGTGTGTGTGTGTGTGTGTGTGTGTGTGTGTGTGTGTGTGTGTGTGTGTGTGTGTTAAGACCTTCAGCACGACCGATCGACCTTGTGTATGATAATCTGGCTCTGACTTGACTCTCAAGAGCTAAGTTGGATATCAGGCCATCATGCTCAAGGGTCATACCGTCGTGCTCAAGAGTTGTACTGTCGTGCTCAAGGATCGTGTTCTCGTGCTCAAGGGGTCAGTGTTGGTGAAATATGGAAAGAAATATACATGCATGCATGCATGTACGCTGGGGAGAAGTTTGTGAGCGATAAAAGTAATTTTCATGAACATCCATATCATAAGGTCATCAACATAGACGATGATTTTCGTATGGAGTCGTTCTTTCTTAGGTCAACAAATCCCCAGTTATATACATGGAGCCCCACAGTCTTTTGAATCATGATATTATTTTTGCCTTCCCCATACAACAATAACACAGGTTTTCTCCCCCAAGATATGTGGTCGAGAGAACCTTGCAAGGAACGTAAAGAAATCGCTCACACAAAAACACCAAACAATGAAACCAGAATTATAACAGCGACAGATGAGGATAAAAAGCTGGCGCGGACCATTGACTGTGTGCAGGTCATTAGTCGTGTGGCCCCAGAGGGCTAACATGGTGACCAGCAGAGGGTAGAGCTGCCTAAGGTCAGGGTCGGCTTCTGCCACCCTTCCTCCTCCCTGACGGCGGGTGTCTACCTCCCGTGAGCCGCACAGCACCACAGGAAGTGTCAACATGGGAACACATCATGGGTGAGCATGGGAGGAGCACCGTGATGTGAGGGGAGGAACACAGGTTCGTGGGGAGAAAGGGAGGGAGTCGGCAGGAAGGTCACAGTGGGAGTAACCTTATGAGGTAACTAAGCCATCAGTGGGGAGAGAATGTAGCTCTGGGGAGGATGAGGATGGTCTGTGGATCCCCCCACCCACAGACCGGGTGTGTACTCCTATTCTGGGGTGTTTACTCTCCCTTAAACACCCTCCTCCCCGTCCTACCGTAATGCATCTCCCGGACCAGCTCATCACATCTTCAACTGGAGGTATAGTCATCAGTGTCAAGGTTTCTCTTTGTGAAATATTACTCCAGTTTACATGATGCTTCCTTCACGTCTTTATCCCTAGTGATACGTGTGTGTCCACACTCTGGAGTGGTCTGTGTCCACACTCTGGGGGTGGACAGTGTGGGGGATGGAGGTCTCCTGTGATTATACCCACACTCTGGGGTGAAGTTCTGACCTGCTTTCGCTAATGCTATGGTGAGATCTTACCCGTCTGTGTTCACTCTCTAGGGAGGTAGTATTACGTGGCCTGCATGGACTCTCTGGGGAGATCTCACCTGCCTGGGCTCCAGTCTCTGGGGGAACCAACGAAAAAACAGCAACCTTACCTGGAAATATTCTGCTGCTCCACTGCCAATCACCTGTCGTCCACCATTCATAAAACAGCTGACCTGGCCTCCAGCCCCTGCCATCAGAAGAGCCAGGCTGGAGCCGCATGACTCTGGAATTAAACTTTTTACTCCAGACTCTGGGGCTGGGCCACACGGATATACCCAACTTCCGCTATGCTGTCTATATCCACCTGCTATGTGAGGGAGGTGCTTCTCCGGCAGGACTTTCTTGGTTATAAAGCTCTCTGTATTTTTGATGTCAAATTCTACTTTTAAATTCTAGATGCGTCGAGGTAGTCGTGTAAATAATGTAAGTTTGTTCTCCTGCCGATGGAAGAACAGTGTTATTTTGCCATGAAATTCTCCGGTTGGTTAATAATATGCATGACGTCATTGCCAAGAAGCGCTGTCATTGGTTAGGTTTGATAATGGAATTGCAGAACTTTATTCCCAGGTGAGCATCAGACTGCGTGACCAGACGGTTATTTCATCGTCACGTTATAAAATGCAGAAATTTTGAGGAAAGATTTTGCTTTTGATGACAACAAAACTTTATTTAGATTAACGTTTTATAAGGTAATCTAAATTACTCAAACCATTTATAACAACGTAATGAAGGCTTAATGTAACGTAATGTAACCTTCGTTAGTTATTCATTATTCATATTCCTTTCAATGTAATCTTATGTAACTTTTGGTCACTTCCTCGAACAGATGATTGGATCATCATCATCATCGTCCAGTTAGGCCATAGTTAAGATATCCTCCCATCGAGACCTCGTCATTCAGGATTAGCCAGTCATCATGAGAGAGAGAGAGAGAGAGAGAGAGAGAGAGAGAGAGAGAGAGAGAGAGAGAGAGAGAGAGAGAGAGAGAGAGTCATATCTTTACCAGGCAAACGTGTTCTTCATCGACCAACAGAATTATAGTACATGCCATGTTTAGGATCTAACTTCATCTGTATAGACTTATAGATTTTCTATATTGTATTCTAGAAATCTTTCTCAAAACAAGTTTGTTCAGTAAACTTGTTTACTTCCCAGGAATCTGTATTTGTAAAGAAGAGATTTGAAATTATCTCTTCAGAAGGCGAACACCAGAGGACCACCTGGTCGGCACAGACGGGGGAAGACCTCTCTCTCTCTCTCTCTCTCTCTCTCTCTCTCTCTCTCTCTCTCTCTCTCTCTCTCTCTCTCTCTCTCTCTCTCTCTCTCCCAGAGCGCCGTTCGACACCACAATCGACTTGTCTCCGTCAGAACTCGTAAAGATCGATGTAAGAACAGTATTTCACCTTCCATTGTGAACTTCATCAGAAGAATTCATGAACAGGTTCATAGCTGTGTAAGTGAACAGATCAGTTTCCTGCTATGTGGTGTGTCAGCTACTGTATTACTGTAGCTGTTCATCACTTAATGTTCAGTCTCGTTCATGGTGTACAGAACACAGTGTCTGTCTACATGGACCTCACGTGACTACATTCATACTTAACGTGAGTGTGCAAGTATCACGCCCACACCAATCTTAAGTTCTTGTACGATTACTTAACTACTTACTATCATGACCTCCTCTGTATCATCAGTCAGATGGCTGCCTACATCCAATAAACCGTCATTTATTCGTTATATATTTATACAGATAGAGAGAGAGATAGTTATGAGCGAGTGGGTGAGAAAGAGAAGAGGCAACAAGAAAGGCCATCATCTGCATATAACATGTTGAAGAGCTATTACACGCCACCCTTGAACCGCCCATCTTTTTAGATCCTTTGATCAGGGAAATTGATTTGAGGGCCACGAGCCATGCCTGAAGGAGGACCCTGGAGGAGGGGATGAGTGGTGCCTGCTGCTCCCCGAGTGTTACGTGGCCAATTACCTTGTTCATGTGAGACACAGATATAACTGGGCTTGTGACTGGTCGATTACAGGAGACAATCAATTGTGGCTTTTAATCTCTCTCTCTCTCTCTCTCTCTCTCTCTCTCTCTCTCTCTCTCTCTCTCTCTCTCTCTCTCTCTGGTAGGTAGCAGATGGTAGGTAGGCACGACCAGGGCGGTATAACACCAGTACGAGCCACCTGCTGCAGGTGGTACCCAGGCAGCTCTCATACCCACACGTGCGCTCCTGCTGGTGTTCACTACACAACCAGACAAGCTCACGACTCACACATATTACGTGAGTCACGACTCATAACTCACACATATTACGTGAGTCACGACTCATAACTCACACATATTACGTGAGTCACGACTCATAACTCACACATATTACATGAGTCACATCTCATAACTCACACATATTACGTGAGTCACGACTCATAACTCATACGACCTGTTCTTAGTGACGAGATTTATTTGCGGTGTGAGCTACGCGCTAGCCCTGCCTTCTAGCAAAGTCTCGCAGTAAGTAAGTAAGAAGTAAGTTATTAGATAGGTAAGTAATTAAGTAAGTTAGTAAGTGAGTGAGAAGTAAGTAAGTAAGAAAGAAGAAAGTTATTAAGTGCGTCACAGTCTTCAGGGTAGGTAACTTTTCACATTTTCACCACCGTTTTCTTTTCTTTCTCTGGTTTATGAAAACCATCTTCGGTTTGACTCGTTTTCTGTTTACTTTAAAGATTTTTATGGATTTTTGAGATTCTTCATTGTGTCCTGAGGATATTATGAGGCGTCCACTCCCAGGAAACTCATCATCACTACTCACCCTCCCTCATCATCCCGCCACTCATCCTCCCTCATCATCCCGCAACTCACCCTCCCTCATCATCCCGCCACTCACCCTCCCTCATCATCCCGCCACTCATCCTCCCTCATCATCCCGCCTCACCCTCCCTCATCATCCCGCCACTCCTCCTCCCTCATCATCCCGCCACTCATCCTCCCTCATCATCCCGTCACTCACCCTCCCTCATAACCCCCCCCCCCCCCCAACATGAAAGTGACAAGTGAGCATCAAATGTTTAAGGTCGTAATGATTCTAATTTCGTCTGGTGACGTCAGGCAACGATCAAAGGTTCGCGACCAATGGTACAGCGATATTTCGCTTCGCAAATATTTCGCGTTCCATTTGCCAGTTGTAAGACCAACTTTTATTTTCGGGTGGAGAAAAATGAACGAATTTAATGCGGTATTTTCTAGTGATGGTGTAGGGGCAGGGTGGCACATGATGGCTTCTGACATACAAGTTGGCTGAGCGACACATCCCTCACATTTTTCAGGTCAGTTTTGGTCATTATCGAATCGTACATATATACGATCATTTTATCAATTATGAAACTCGAAAGTGATTAATGGAATTTCGAAATTAGAGGCGATGGACATTGTAACTGGGAAAGGCGAGGGTAGCCGCCTGTGTTATGTTTTTATAACCATTTCTATAACATTTATGTATTGGTGTTCCCATTCCTGAATACTGGAACGAGGGGTGAAACTCTCACTCACAGTTGGCCATCTATAAAGAATATTTTAATTATTATTGTCATTATTATTATTATTATTATTATTATTATTATTATTATTATTATCATTATTATTACAATTACTATTAACACATCATTATATGATCATGATCTGTGTTGTGGCGCAGAGTTATGGCCGTCGGTGTGGTAGTGATGTGTGGAGTGTGAGGGTTGTGTGTGCACGACTCTAGTTCAGGCTGGCTACAGTGATGGTCAGAGATCCTGACCACCACACCACGCAGGGCCCAACCCCTCCTCACCAGGCGTGAACCATCACAGAAAGACACCATATTGATGCTGTTCTTGCAGTGTCTTCCTTCTGCCACCTACGGACATTTCATTATTATTTTGTGATAAATCTTAATTTCTGTCTGGTTTTGAGGCCAAACTCAACTTTCTTCTTAAACTATCATGTCTAGATAACCTAGTTGTTGCTGTTGTTATTATGGCCATTGGTTTCATCAGCTTCCTGGTGTTAGATTGTTTACAAATAACTTTATGTTACCCAGAGAGGCAAGTCGTGGAGGTTTGTGCGTAACTCGGGTTCACACGTTGTGCTTCACTAACTTTGTTGCCGTGTGTTGCCCACGTCAACATGGGGAACGCGTGTGTGAAGCAGAGATGCCGCCGTGTCCTTGGTCCGTCATACCTGCTTGGATGACAGAATTACTGGTGTATCAAACTGGTGTTCATTAATGGACTGTGGTAATAGGAAGGCATGTTGAACCCCGGCACTGGCTTTCTCCAACCGTCTGTTTATATGATCTATGTACATTTTTTCCTAGTTTACATCGCGTACGTTCGTGATTTTCAAATCCGCGCACAATGCCTGACGTGAATGATTTCATGTTGATGGAAAAATGAGACAATGATTAAAATTGTTAACGGGAGTTAATTGTGCCGTGGCAGACGCGAAAATAAAATGAGAAGTTGGATGTAGGAGAAATATGCAAATTTCATTAAAATCTTTAGTTTAGGATAAAAACGTTGTAAGGCAGTAATTGAATGCGGCTGGCTATGAAGCTGGTCATGCAGTGTGTGGCATATCAAAATATAATTATGTAAACGTTTGATCAAAAACGTGGAAGTATTGAGCTATATACACAAGTCGCATTTTTCTCTCTCGAATTTGATCGATTGAATGTCTCCCCTAATTTATATATGTAAAAGAATTCTTGACATTGGCTGGACAGATGGCGAATACTGGAACATCAACGACAACAACAACAACAACAACAACAACAATAACAACAACAACAACAACAACAACAATAACAACAACAACAACAACAACAACAACAACAACAACAACATATTTCTCTATAACCAACAAATGTAGTTTCAATTCCTAACCAGAATAACATTGTGACGCGTCAGTGTTGTTGCAGCTACAAGGGCTGACACTTTTATGTTGTAGGAATGTCCCTCCCCCACACTGCCTCACACAACAACCTACACACAACCAAACACATCAACCAAACTGTTTGGTTGATAACGTGTAAGTTTCTGGGAGTCTTGGAAGTATGTCGACAGATGAAAGACTTATATGATTATCCTCAGTCAGTCATACCTTGTTGACGTGTTTGTCTACAATATGTGTTTATCTACAATATGTGTTTATCAAAATGATGTGAACATGTAGGCAGGTGACACAAGAGGAGCATGTCAACCTCGTCAAAGTGTTATTGATAAAGGGAAGTGTGAGATCCGCATCAAGAAAATGTTTACAATTTTTATTTCATTTTTATGTTTTTGATCAGAAAAAAAAAATCATAAATTGATGGATGAATATATAGAATGTTACAGTAAAGTACATACGTAGGTAAGTAGAGAGAAAGATGGGTAGATATATATAGAAATACACGCAGACTGGTAGATAGAGAGATGTATGGAGGTAGATAGAGAGATGTATGGAGGTAGATAGAGAGATGTATGGAGGTAGATAGAGAGATGTATGGAGGTAGATAGAGAGATGTATGGAGGTAGATAGAGAGATGTATGGAGGTAGATAGAGAGATGTATGGAGGTAGATAGAGAGATGTATGGAGGTAGATAGAGAGATGTATGGAGGTAGATAGAGAGATGTATGGAGGTAGATAGATGAGTGAGGAGGGATGTTGTGGTGTGTGGCTCCCACAGTTGGTTATATCCTTCCATTCACCGTACACCGATATGCACGGCAGCTGCTCTCTCTCTCTCTCTCTCTCTCTCTCTCTCTCTCTCTCTCTCTCTCTCTCTCTCTCTCTCTCTCTCTCTCTCTCTCTCTCTCTCTCTCTCTCTCTCACATACACAAACACACATATACACACATGGCCCTGCTCATATGCACACAGACACGTTCATAAACTCACATATACGCAGATATACGGGCTTCCGTGGTTTATTGGTTGGTTTCCCTGACAATGAATTCACGCTCACGTTCACCCGGGGTTGAACCCTGGGTGTGTCAGTCAGACCACACCTGACCCAAGTGTTCATCCTCTCCTCGGGGCTGGTCGATGAATGGGACCAGACTTGGGCTAGATTGAGTGTGTTCGTGTATCATCATCACACATAGGTGCAACACGACTGTAACACTCTCTCTCTCTCTGTAACACACAAATAGTAATCACACTTCGTACATTTATGCATGCATTCATACATACATACACACAAAGGCAAATATACATGTAAATGTATATGTATATGCACATGCTACGAACCAAAGTCCATATTTACGCACATGGAAATTCATGTAATCACACGTGTTCAACACATGAAAAGATTCCGCAAATACATATTTTTCTATTTTTTATTTACGAGAGCTTATGACCAATCAACCTGGTGACCTTAACCAACCATCATCTCAAGTGTTCCATGCAAAACCTTTAACCTTATGTTCACTAGTTATCTTCCCAGCGTTACAAGTTCGTATCGCGTACAGTAGAACAGATGAATGTAGAATCAGAGATTACAATTTTCTCTACTGTCTTAATGAACGTGTTGCACAAAATGTATATATAGGAGACTGAGATGGACATAGGTTTTAATGTTAATCACACATCAGTTCCTCCTGCGTTAAGAATATGTTCCAAGAGAAACATTAGCAGCAAGGAACCTGAACTGACCTGACCTGACCTGCTTTATCTATCGCCCTGAACAGCTGACTGACTGACCCTCTCCCTCTCCTGTTTTCCTGGACAGCTGACCGACCTCCACGCGCCCCACAACAGCTGATGCAGCACCGAGGGACATCACTAACTCACCCATAATGTAAACAAATACAAGCTGTACCTAGGTCACGGCCCTGACGTAGCAGGAGAAGGTCAAGGTCACATAGGACGGTCATCCATACTGGCTGGAAGGTCGGGGAAGATAAGGTGTCAGACACCTCTCTTATGTTTGCTTCCCCGAGGTCACGTCTGAGTGATCCAGACTGACTGTGATCACAGCAACATCTGGTGGCCCTAGTACCGCCAGTATTAATCCGCCGCGAAGCTCTGACCAGAATGTGTCGTGCATGATCTGAACTATTGATCATAATCATGATCTGTCAGCCATGAAGTCTGAGCTGTGACGTAGTACATGAGCGTCTGAGCCATCTGCACGTGGAGGCACAAAGTCATTTTTTTCTTTACCTTGAATAATGGTTTCTTAATGATCTCCCTCGTGCCTCGCCCCAGCCTCCACCCTCGGCCCACTCCTCACCTCAGTCTGTCATCTCCCTCCTGAGCCTATTCCATCTTGGCCCACACTGCTGGCCTCGTCCCTCGGCCCGCTCCCCAGACCCCATTACGAAGGGGACAATCCATAATGTTAGTTGTGTACACACACAGTGGAGGGGAAGTCCTCGCCTCTGAAAGGTGGAGATAACTGGCTTTTGTATCCATAAACTGGCCATCTGTCTCCATCATTCTTTCAGGCAAATGTGTCTACCCATTTATGCGTCTATCTATCTGTCTACCATTTATTGAACTACTTATCTAAATCAGGCATAGTTCTATTGTAGACTCATATCTATATACACAAATGCAAGATAGTAAAGCAGGAGGCTCTTCCCCACCCAATGCTACAGATGGATACAGGGTAGTGAAGCAGGAGGCTCCTCCCCACCCACAACCCCCCTGACACATCTTGTAGTACAGACATGAACATCTTGTACCAAGGATGAAGAGAAAACATTCTCATCTGATATCATGCGACGGATGTTTTGGAGTCTACGGTGCGTTAGTCGGCTCATTGTTCACCAAGTTATATATATATATATATATATTGTTATCATGTTATGAACCATAAGGGTTAGGTTAGGTTAGGTTAGGTTAGGTTAGGTTAGGTTAGCCTGCAGGATACGATGGTGGTCCTCCACGCTGCGGGGTCGGGGTTTGTGCCTAGTACTGGGCCCAGTGTGGGAGACAGGTGTGCAGGTGTCGTGTGAGCAGCTGTGTCGTGATCAAACATTTCCTCCGTCCTAGTATGGTGTAGTTCTGCTCACAATGTATGGTAGTTCTTCGTCAACCGTCAGTAATAACGAGAAGTGATCACATTCCTTCCTTCCCTCTCATTAACTCTCCTGGCAACACCTCCTCAACCTTCCTCGTCTGTTCGTCGTCATGTTGCTCTTCTCTTCCTGTTCTCCATGTATCAGTTTGGCTGCTGCTCTCGTGAGCTGTTTGCGTGTGTTCCAAACATCGAGGTTTGGACTTGAAGGCTGCTGCTTCCCACAGTTTCTGTGTGGAGACCAGCCACTCGAGGATTGACTGTTGTGATGTCTGCTATTTTAGTTAAACAGTTAAGCACTTGACTTATCTTATCTTTCCCTCCTTTTATAATCTTCGTGTCATTATGCGTCAGGTCAACTAACACATCCCAAGCCATTATTAACTTTACATTATTTTCGTCTTTTTTTCTTTCTTGTCATCCGATATGGCCTTGAGTGGAGCATGTATTGGCTGAGCCATATCCGTTGATAAATACATATAAAAATACATAACAGGAATACGACGTAAATCCTGCATGATCACAGCCAGTAAATTGAGAATGATGTCATGATCACACGTTTTACTCAATCGCGTTTCATCTTTTCCCGCCTGAGTGACGTGTGTTGTGACAAAAACGTGAAATGCTTATGAGTTTTCCAGTTAATTGCATTTTGCCTTTGATTGGCAGGAAACTATTGGAACAAAAAAAATGGTTTTATTGTATTTATCTATGATGCTCGCGCCAGACAAACATATCTGTGTGGCCTTCTGGTACATTACATGATGACAGGATATATATACGTGTATATATATATATATATATATATATATATATATATATGTATATCATACAAACCTCCAACAGCCAGGATCGAACCCGGGACCCATGTGCAACAGGCGGGAGCGCTACCGCTAGGCTATGATCGCCCTTAACAGGAAAATGACTATTCGAATACTGTGTATTCGAATACCGTTCGTCTCACGTTGGTGAGCAACGGGGCCTACACCGGTCATTTCCCATCAGGCTCACACAGCCAGCAGATAACATTTTACCGAAGCTGACTGTTCTATGAAAGTGCGCGTTCATATGCACTTTGTTCGTATTCATATACCTCACTGCACCCAGAACCTCACCCGCCTCACCCACTAACTTCAGCTTCCACAGTTCCACTCTCTCTCACGTGTCTGACATCCTCCTTCTCTCCAGTGAAGCTCACACTCCTGCCCACCTTCCTGTGTCCTTCCTAAACTTCATCACTTGACTCTGATGTACATCAACTCTCAACCTCAGACTCCAGCTTTTGCAGCTTCTCACTCGAGTCTGTTACCAGAATCACATCAACAGCAGAACACTAATGACTCACCTCATACCCTCCCCACACACACCCTCCAACCGGCTGCAGAGCCCACCCACCACCTCAACCATCAACAGATTAAACATCCATAGTGACATCATACACCTTGCCGTACGCCACCTGCACAACCTTGGTGTTTCTGCCTTCCCATTTTCTGTGGGTATATATATATATATATATATATATATATATATATATATATATATATATATATATATATATATACACACACACACACACACACACACACACACACACACACACACACACACACACACACACACACGTGTATATACCCATCATAAAGATGGAGTTAAAGAAAAATCTTTTTATGTTATGGAAACTAAAATACGACACTAGAAGTCTTGGCAGTTCTCTTGTTTACTGCAAACTGAGAAATCCCTTCTGATATTATGTAAACAAATCCTTATGACGTCACTCTGGCAAGCAAGACCTCTTGTGACGTCACGAATGTAAACAAGTCCATTCTGATGCGTGTCAATACCGCCATCGTTTGTGTAAATTATTTTCAGTTGAACAATATCTTAAGAAAACGTTCCTTGCCACTCGCCTCGATGTGTTTGCAAACTCAGAGGAAAGAATAAACGTTGAAAGCGGCAAGCCAGACTGGTGACAGGTGTAAAAGAGTAGGAAAAAATGGTTTCAGAGGATGATATGATACAGGGTCGAGCGTTTCACACCACCACCACCAGCAGCAACTGTGGGAAATGTGTGGTGGAATGTCAGGAAACTGTGCTACAACGTCAGGCCAGCGGTGTTTCCCTGTGGGATTTTCTGGATGGAGACACGGGCCCCCTCCACCCCCCCCCCCCCTCAGACGACGTGGGGCCCCTTCCTTGTGCTGGGTTGAATGGCCAGGGCCCCTACCTACCCGCTGCTTGGCCCTCCGGACCTTCCCGCCCTTTCTATCTCGGTGGTCTGTCTGTGTTCAGTGATCGGCGAGGGTCTCTCCCAACCCAGCACGTGGCCCTCCTTCCCTTCATGGCCCGTCCCTCCACTACAATAGATCCCTCCGTGTGAAGGGAACATGGCCTGGGTTCCTCCGTCCTCCCCCGTCAATGCGTGATGCACCGGTACACGACCGAGAGGTCACTGTGACTTGCTGTGGGTTGTCGTGGCTTGCTATGGGTTGCCATGGCTTGTCGTAGGATGCCGTGGCTTGCCTTGGGTTCCCCTGGTTGCCATAGGTCGCCCCGACTCACCCTGGATTCGTGTGGTACGTCGAGGTAGCGACGCCTCCCTCACCGGGCGGGTGCTGGGGCGTGTGTACCAGGCGGCGGTGGTGGGTGGTGTCGCATCTGACGTACCAGCTGGACCATAATGATCATGATTTGTTGTAAGAGTAATTATCACCACCAACATCACCAACATCATCGCCACCATCACCACCATCACCACCATCACCACCATCACCATCACCATCACCACCATCACCACCATCACCACCACCACCACCACCACCACCACCACCATCACTTCACCACCACCATCACCATCACCACCACCACCATCACCACCATCACCACCATCACTTCACCACCACCACCATCACCATCACCACCATCACTTCACCATCACCACCATCACCACCACCACACAAACTTGGTCCGGACAATTAAATCCCAGACCAGTGCAGTTAAAGGACGAAATTGCATCACCGAGGAAAAAAATTCATAAAAAATGGGGACAACATAGTGCCACATAAAATGCAAAGTGGGGTGAAAGTTTTACAGTTAGAAATATGAATATGACTTTTACTGCAGTAGTAGCGTGTTGATGGCTGTAGGGGAAGCCTGGCAGGGTCTAGGGCGTTGATGTCCTCAGCTGGTCATTGATGGTCTCGCCTCAGCTGGTCATTGATGATATGTCCCCAGTTGGTCATTGATGATATGTCACCAGCTGGTCATTGATGATATGTCACCAGCTGGTCATTGATGATATGTCCCCAGTTGGTCATTGATGATATGTCACCAGCTGGTCATTGATGATGTGTCCTCAGCTGGTTATTGATGATGTGTCCCCAGCTGGTCATTGATGATATATCCCCAGTTGGTCATTGATGATATGTCACCAGCTGGTCATCAATGATTTGTTTCTATCTGGTCACTGACGATCTGTCCTCGGTTGGTCTGTCTCCAGCTGGTCATTGATGATCTCTCCCAAGCTGGTTATTGATGGTCACCACAGCTGGTCATTGATGATCTCTCCCAAGCTGGTTATTGATGGTCACCACAGCTGGTCATTGATTGATTTTTCTCAGCTGGTATTTGATGATCTCTCCTCAGCTGGTCATTGATGGTGTCACTCCAGTTGGCCATTGATGGTCTCTTCCCAGCTAGTTGTTGATGACCTCTCTTCAGGTGGTTATAGCTGGACTAAACTGCCATGATGACCACGCCCCCGCCCCCGCCCCCTGGTGACCTCCCGCCCACAACACTGTATTTCTGATTTTCATTTGTGTTTCGTGTGAACACTTGACGCCGTCCTGTGTTGCTGGGAACTTACGAGTGGGGAACCTCTGCAACAACTCCAACTAATGCAATACAAGATCCTATTTTTCTTTTTTTAAGCTTTGCCCCAGCCCCCAGCTTTGTGCCTGACGGGGTACAGCTAAGCTTTTATATATTTTCGTGCTTGGCCTCACCATGTTACAGGGGTGTCATGAAAAGCTGGCATAAAGGCGATTGCCACGAGGTGTTAGAGCCGAGAGAGTCCTGGCCATCGTGTCGCACACAGTTCTGGCCACAGTAGACAAACTTTTGGCTCATGTAAATGTACAGTTTTGACCCCAGACAACTGCCAGGCGACGGTGGGTCTACACATGATCGAGAGAAAGGTTAAGGTCAAGAAAATATCTTGAGGGTCATCTGTTTGGATATTATGACGTAATGAATGTGATCAGGAGGAATGGGCACTTCTCTCTCTCTCTCTCTCTCTCTCTCTCTCTCTCTCTCTCTCTCTCTCTCTCTCTCTCTCGGTTGAGGACTGGCATTGGCACAGCCCAGTTGGGGTGGGTATTACTCGCTCACAACTGACAGTCACACAACCTGACTAGCCTTTACCACTGGCGACTGGAACTGACACTACCCACCGGAGACTGGAACTGACACTACCCACTGGGGACTGGAACTGACACTACCCACCGGAGACTGGAACTGACACTACCCACTGGCGACTGGAACTGACACCACCCACTGGAGACTGGAATTGACACTACCCACCGGAGACTGGAGCTGGTACATCTCATTGAAGCTTGGCGCTGGCCCAACTCTCTAAGGCGAGGCACTCGTCTTTGTAGACTGGTACAGTCAGTCACCACTGACTGTTGACTGTGACTAGTGGTCCTCCTTCACTGGCATCTCCAGCTGGTAATAGTGCTGATATCAACAGTACCACTAACAAACAAATAGGAAGTGGCATTGACACTTCCCGCTGACCACTAGAGGTATTGGATCGTGCATGTCGTGGACATTACTCTCTCCTCAGTGGTTCGGGGACTACTGGCACTTCCCACTGTGGAAGAACTGGTAACAGGCGCTGAGCATCAACAGCGCGTTATCTGCTGCTAACCAGCGTCACAACTGGTTGAGGAATGACACTTTTTTGCTGATTGGCGCCTTCACTGTCCCTTCTAGAGTGGCACTGCTCGCTGTGAGTGGCAGTGCCCAGTTATACCTGGCACTGGTGGTACACATGTAAGACTGGCGCATCCCACTGAGGATCAAAGTCAGGTGATGACAGTTTGACGAGGACTTCCGTTGGCAGTGCTTGGTGAAAAGAGGCACTAAGTCTCCGTATTGAGGCTGGCACTGAGGCTACGTGCTGAGGGTTGGCACTGAGACTGGCTATGTAGTGAAGACTGACACGGAGTGAGGGTTGAGGGTTGGAGCTGCTCCTCCAGCACCGTTGTTGGCATGACCCAGGCCCTCGAGGTGACCACATCTCAGGAGACACACGAGGTGGCTGGTCTCCACACTTGTCACGTGATATCCCACCGAGGTACAGATCTTTTGTGTTTACAATGAACGACCTGTTATCCGATCCTCATGTGATCTGCAGATGTTCGGATGTGGGAAGAAGTCGCTCATGTGGAGGATGTTATCTGTAGCTGTTATGAGAGTTACCGGACTCCTCCTGCCTGAGGCTACACTGTGAGTGTAAAGTCATCTTTGGTGAGGCTGTATCGTCGAAGCACAGTCTCGTGCAAGAACTTCCCGCGCCAAAGGAGTCCATCATGACCCTGCTACTGGTAGTAGCGCAGCCTTGAACCTTTTGGTCATCCTGGAAACGTGTTCCTGGAGTTATTGTAACACCATCACAACAACAGTGGCAGTTATCAAGATAACATGACAGTTACGCGGGTTATGATCATCATCACTTGATAACACTTATCGTGGCCCATGAAAGTCAGTAACTAGGGAGACAACAGCTGATCAAACACAAAGACCAAGTGTAAACAACGGACACAGCGCCCCTGGTGACCGGCTCGGGAACTAACAGAAGCTAGGAAACTGAAAACGACCCAATCACGTCTCATACTGGAATGATTGGTGAAGTGGACCACTGAGTTGTTTACTGTTTGTTAAGGTAGGAACGGATCAGAGAGAAGGTCAGAAGTAGGAGGGGAAGTGATGGCAGTATGGGAGGTCATAACAGTATAATTGGTGTTGACCTCAACCCTCTGTGGTGTAGCGGGCAGCGTTTCTGACCCTGCCGCATTCACATACCGTCCAGGGTTCGAGTCCGCATATGTTTGAATTCTGGTCGTGGCAGCCGGTTCACAGTTAGCCTAGTTGTTCATCCTCCCCTGGAGCCTGACGACACTGGGGATAGATTCGTTGGTGGAAAGTAACGAGTCTTACCATGCCTGTATGTGGGAGGCAAGCCAGCAGCAGCAGCGGACGTGTGGGTGAGGCAGGAGGAAGGTACTACTACTTTAGCCAAGGGAGTGACATTGACGTGCTGGGTCACCGCTCAGTCGTCACTAACCCTCCCTATACCCAGGCGGACAGAGAGAGAGAGAGAGAGAGAGAGAGAGAGAGAGAGAGAGAGAGAGAGAGAGAGAGAGAGAGAGTAAAAAAACATTGATTACCGGTAGTTGGGAACCTCAGCTACGGACGGCTTCCCTGGTAGTATCGACAACCTTCCTCCTCGTGAAGGCCATAACTGTATGACCCACACGCCCACCTCTCCCTCCGGCTCAACGACGAGCCGACCACCACAGCTGCGTGACTGAAGACGTAACTCGTTATGTGAGGGTCTGGGGAGGTTGGTCCGTGGGAGCTGGTGCAGCCTCCCTTTACACCTGCACACACCTGCCTCCCCTGCACCTGCCCACACCATCTCCCCTGCACCTGCCTCCACGATGGAAAATAACGAATGGTTAAACGTGTGCTTCAGCAGACGACTGTTTCCTTTAAAAGTAGAGTTTTTTCCTTCACAAACATAGCTGGGACTTGCTCCCATGTTCCTGATGTGTGTGTGTGTGTGTGTGTGTGTGTGTGTGTGTGTGTGTGTGTGTAGCGTCCTAAGCTGTCTGTTTACATCAATGGTGTAAAGCAATGGTGTACAGCAATGGTGTACAGTAGTGGTGTACAGTCGTGGTGTACAGCGGTGGTGTACAGCGGTGGTGTACAGTCGTGGTGTACAGCAGTGGTGTACAGCAGTGGTGTACAGCAATGGTGTACAGTAGTGGTGCACAGTAGTGGTGTACAGTAGTGATGTACAGCGGTGGTGTACAGTCGTGGTGTACAGCAGTGGTGTACAGTAGTGGTGTACAGCAGTGGTGTACAGTAGTGGTGTACAGCAGTGGTGTACAGTAGTGGTTTACAGCGGTGGTGTACAGTAGTAGTGTACAGCAGTGGTGTACAGCAGTGGTGTGCAGTAGTGGTGTAGAGTAGTGGTGTACAGTAGTGGTGTACAGTAGTGATGTACAGCGGTGGTGTTCGTATATACCAATACCCACTACACTAACTGTACAGGAAGTGTACACACGGTAGTGGTAGTGACCCCGACGATAGCTGCAGCAGGAGGCGGGTCCTCGCCCACCCTCACCAGGCGAGGCAGACGGCCCTGGAGGCGCCCTGGTCACAGGTCAACACTTGCCTGACCCCTGACACCTTGGGCCATGTCCTCCCACGCCACGTCATCTTTCCTCACTCAGTACATTCTGAGACGCGACTCATGACCACACACACACACACACACACACCGGCTCTGCACTCTTCTCCTGTGCCAACACTGGAGAGTCCCCCGCCTATTCCAGTCTTGACTACGCCCCTCTAGGTCTTGACCACGCCCCTGACTAGTGTCATCATTACCCAGACCCCGCCCCTTTTCCCCTCGACTTCCCCTCTAAGCCCCGCCCACCGGTTAGGCCAGAAGCAGCAGCAGCAGCAGTTGCAAGTTAGAGGCAGTCAGTCGCCCACATCACATGGTCGGGGCTACACGTGGTGATTGTGCTCCGCGGCGGCCCACGTGTGTGTGTGTGTGGACGGAACATTACTGCTGAGCCATGCAGGAGAGCAGCTTGTGTGTTTGTGTTGGATGGTATGAACACTACCATAACCTGATCCTCTCATGACTTAACACATGTCTAGTAAAGTTTACACAGGCAGGCTTGAACAGTTCCTATGGTGAACTTATTGTGTTGTACGTCACCGGCAAAGCCTAAATCATCCAGACTTTCCTCGGTTTTATATACTAACGTAAGATCATCGTAGGACCTTCCATTACCTCTTAAACTTGTGACAATGAGTTAGAACTCTCGCTTAGGCCGGCCACAGTGAGCAAGGAGACATTGTCAGCTGATGCAAGCAAGTACATTTGACCAGTTCTACTCTGCTCACATGAACCATACTCTACCTAACCCCAACCATATTGTCTCCTACACTACCCAGTTCTACCACAAACTACTTGATTCCACATCACACAACCAGACCCTACCTAACCCTATCCGATTACTCCCTGCACTACCCGATTTTACACCTAAACTGCCCGATTTTTCGTCTCTGACCTTCTCTGACCAGATATCGGAGGGTTTCCGATACCGTCAAAATTTACTTGTAACTCCCCGACCCTCTTACATGTGGCCCCTGTGATGGCTGACGATATTGCAGTCAGATTAATCCCTAAACCTCCAACATGTAGCCACACAGGTGACTTATGATTAATGAGATCAATCGATGCCAAAGTAATCGAAAGTATCCGGGGCCATGTAAGACGGTATTCACATGAGATCCTCAGAGACGCAATCTTGTTATGTCGGGAGGTTGTGGAAATCTTCCTCTGTGTCCAGCATTCCATATATCTACATTGTATACTTTTTAGTAATGTGATTTGTCTATTACGGCAAGATACTGACCTTCTTCATCCGGGGATCATTCTTAATTTTCCTAACTCTCCGCCAGGTGGTGTACGTTATTATGTATTCGTTGTATCCTGTGAGATAGTGTACTAAAGCCTCAGGGGGAGGAGGGTGTACATTGTCTGGACAGTGTGGGAGAAAAGTTCCACATTTCACATTGGGTTACGTCTACCTTCACTTGACATAGCAAGTTGAAGTGGAGGCATTTTGACCCTCACTCAGGTCATGCCCATCATTACCGTGCCACCTGCGGTACACAGGTGCGTTAACACCTTCGTCATCCACAGGTTTGTTGCTCTCAATCTGTCTGTGAGGTTTTGATGAAGCTGTGTGACGAAGCTATGTTCCTGGTGTGAGGTGGAGGCCTGGTGGTTGCAATGAGGCTGAGGTCAAGATGAGGGACCTCTCTCATATCTTCTCAAGATGGCGGGTTCATCTGGAGAGGGATGTGGGAGAGGAGCCATGAGAGGAGTATGGGAGAGTCCAGTTGTTGGAGACGTGGTGGTGGTTGAGGTCTGGTATAAGGCTAAGGAGAAAGCCCAGGTAGCCGGTGTACTGGGAACCAGCTGTTCTTCATCCTCCCCTCGGCACCGGTCGATGACTGGCTGACTGGTTGAAACTGGTGGTTCCCGTATGGGGAGGTCAGGGGTAGATCTGTGGGGAGGTCAGGGGTAGATCTGTGGGGAGGTCAGGGGTAGATCTGTGGGGAAGTCAGGGGGTGGATCTGTGGGGAGGTCAGGGGTAGATCTGTGGGGAGGTCAGGGGTAGATCTGTGGGGAAGTCAGGGGGTGGATCTGTGGGGAGGTCAGGGGTAGATCTGTGGGGAAGTCAGGGGGTGGATCTGTGGGGAGGTCAGGGGTAGATCTGTGGGGTCAGGGGTAGATCTGTGGGGAAGTCAGGGGGTGGATCTGTGGGGAGGTCAGGGGTAGATCTGTGGGGAGTTCAGGGGTAGATCTGTGGGGAAGTCAGGGGGTGGATCTGTGGGGAGGTCAGGGGTAGATCTGTGGGGAGGTCAGGGGTAGATCTGTGGGGAGGTCAGGGGGTGGATCTGTGGGGAGGTCAGGGGGTAGATCTGTGGGGAAGTCAGGGGGTAGATCTGTGGGGAGGTCAGGGGTAGATCTGTGGGGAGGTCAGGGGTAGATCTGTGGGGAAGTCAGGGGGTGGATCTGTGGGGAGGTCAGGGGGTAGATCTGGGGGGAAGTCAGGGGGTAGATCTGTGGGGAGGTCAGGGGTAGATCTGTGGGGAGGTCAGGGGTAGATCTGTGGGGAAGTCAGGGGGTGGATCTGTGGGGAGGTCAGGGGTAGATCTGTGGGGAGTTCAGGGGTAGATCTGTGGGGAAGTCAGGGGGTGGATCTGTGGGGAGGTCAGGGGTAGATCTGTGGGGAAGTCAGGGGGTGGATCTGTGGGGAGGTCAGGGGTAGATCTGTGGGGAGTTCAGGGGTAGATCTGTGGGGA